>NW_007259552.1:52408-115514 GCF_000164805.1 Carlito syrichta | reverse complement strand
GGCTTCGCCACCTGCCGGCCCGTCCTCCCCCGGTCCTGGCCCTGGCCCCCTTGGTCTCCCCACCCCCGCTCGGCTCCCGCTCCCGCCTTCCGACGTGCCAGCTCCTGCTCCACGGCCTCCCGCCCCTTCCCGGGCTCCGCCTCTCACCCTCCCCGCCCCTGCTCCTCCCTGGCTGCCCCGCTCCCGCTTCCCCTCCGCCGGGAGGTGGGGAAGAGGGTGCGGGGCAGCGCCTGCCTGCAGCCGCGCTGGCTTCCCTTTTCTCTCTGCGGCGCCCCTCGGGCTTTCCCAGACCCACGCGGGAGCGAGGCGGGGTCCTAGCGATTCTGAGCTTGAGCCGGTGCTTCCACGCCCGATGGGGGCGGGGGGCCTCCCTTTATTCAGGGACCTAACCTGCAGCAGAGGTGACGAGACCGAGTCTGGGCGCCGAACGAGCCGAGGTCTGAAGCGGGCGGGCGGCTCGCGAAGGCCCCCAGAGAGCGGGAGGCGCGCCGGAACCTGAGCCCAGGCCGCCGTGACCCACGATCCGTGCCAGCATCGGACCTGGGGCCCCTCGGCCTCGCCCTCTGGCAGCCTCGGCCCTTTTGCTCCAGTGTTTCTGTCCTTGCTCCTCCCGCCCCTGCGGTCCCCCGTGTTCTGTGCTCAGGTGAGCAAGTGGTGCCCTCTGCCAGGTGCTGACACACAGAACGAGCGTTGGGAAAACGGAGCCTCCTTCTTCCTGGAAGACGTGACCTGTGTCACGGGAAACAGTGACGTGACCTGCGTCCTGAAGGACAATGACCTCTGTCATGAAGAAGTGACCTGTGTCCTGGACTACTGCGACCGGTGCCCTGGAGGACAGTGACCTATGCCCTTAGAACAGTGAACTGTGTTCTAGAAAACAATGACCTGTGCCCTGGAGTGCCGTGACCCATGTCCTGAAGTACGGTGACCTGTGCCCTGGAGCTGCAGGGCCAGGCTGGGGCGGGCAGGGCCAGGCCGAGGGCAGCTTTCCTGCCCTTTGCTAGGTATGGGCTTCCCATGATTTGGGTAAACACCATTTCCTTATAAAAGAACTTGAAAAGTTGCTTCTTCTGGCTATGTGCTTCAGTGAGCACTGCTACCCTGGTTCCCTCCACCTAGGCATAAAGATATTGCTCCACTGGGGTGGGAACTTAAGATAGACTGAAAGTAACATAGTTTGCCTGATAACATAATTCTGAATAGGTGGAAATATTATTTCAAGCTGAAAGGCATTGTTTATTGTGGTAATCTTTTTTTTTTTTTTTTTGAGTTGGAGTCTCACTTGGTCACCCAGACTGGAGTGCAGTGGCCGCACCCGGCCCCCACAGCCTCGCCTGCTGGGCTCCGGCGATCCTTCCGCCTCAGCCTTCGGCGTAACCGGAATTGCAGGCATGCGCTACCACGCCCGGCTGATTTTTTGATTTATTGTAGAGATGAGGTCTCGCAGCCCAGGCGGGTCTCGAACCCGCGGGCTCAGGCAATCCACTCACTTCAGCCTCCCAAAGGCGCAGGATTACAGGCCGAGCCACTGAGCCTGGCTTTATTGTGGTGATCTTAATTATTTTTTTCATTTTTGTTGGCAACACAAAGAACTGCCAGAACCCCAGCGCGGGCCTATTTGTCAAAGGCAGGTAGGAACTCAAACACAGTCAAGCAGAACAGAAGTATTCAGGTTTTCCATACTCACTGTCCTCACAAGTGATTTCAAAACAAACAATTTTCAGAAAGGGACTGAAAAAACATTTTCTTGTTTTTTATACCACTGTCTTATTTCCAAAAAGGATTTTCTAGCTTCCAAATACAAATGACAATCTGAAATAAAATTTACGAGAGGGTCGAAAACCTAACATACAGAAGGCAGTTGTTCCTCCTTTGTCCTTCGGAAATCACCCAAGGACAACATGAACAACGGAAGCAAGAACAGGAGGCATCAGAAACACAATAAATAAGGGCTGCCCAATCCACTGAGGGTGAAACAAAGGTAAGGGGAGATACCAGCCTGGATATGAACAGTCAGGTGGGGACATACTCTGGGTGAGGAGGTGAGGTCCTGAGCTGGAGCCCTGAGACTGGGCCTGAGAGGAGACACAGGAGAGAATTATTTTAAAAAGTCACATGGATCAAGCATGTCTGCAGTGAGCAAAGGGGTGAATTAGATGCCCAGTGAGCACTTGGGTGGCCTGTATGCTCCAACCGCTCACCTGGAACATACTTTAAACTAAAATCTCAGCCACCTGGACCAGAACGGTAGATGGAAGAAAAAGATGATAAAAAAATGACCTCACAAACAAGGATGGTAAAAATGAACAGGAGCCAGTATAGGACCTGTATAATACAAAAAAATAGTGGAAAGAAGAAAGCAAGTAGATATACAACAAAAATGGGAGTAAGGTGATGTTTTAGGATTAGGGTCAGAGGTCAGAGGTCAGGGCCAGAGTTAGAGCTTGGGATTGGGGTTAGGGTTATAAACGTATATGACTAGATTTTACAGATCTAGGTATTTACCTACTTGAAAGCTAATGTGTAAACAAAAACTTGTTTGCTGTTTATTGCCACTGTATTCACATTTGCAAAGAGCTAGAAAGCATATGTTCTTCAGTAGGTGAATGGGTAAACAAACTGGTGCATCTACACAATAGAATTTTAGTTATCAACGAAAAAGAACTATTGGTTTACACAACATGGATGAATCTTAAATGCATTTCTCTAAGTGAAGGATGCTACCTCCACAAAGCTACATATTATAGTGAGCGGCAGAGTCAAAGAGATGTTGTGACTGAGAAATGTGCCCCCAAACACGGTTCCTCCAGTATGCAGTGCCCCTTGGGCTGTACCGGTGTATTATTCTTGACAAGTGGCACCCTAGTCGAGGCCTGATTTGTGTGGGTGTGGGTGGGAACTTCTGTGGGAGCAGGTTCTCTGGGACCCACAATCAGAGAGGGTAGACATCATACCCGTCCTCCACCCTGGTTGGGTGGGGGGTGGTATTTGGGGTAAGGGTTAGGTTAGGGTTTGCATTCAGGGTTGGGAGTTAGGGGTAGGTGTTGGGAGGAGGGGTCCGGAGTCTGGGGTCATGGGTCTGGGTTAGGCATTAGGTGTTGGGGGTTGGTGTTAGGGTTAGGATTTGGATTAGGGGTTAAGGGTTAAGGGTAGGAATTTAGAGGTGAGGGTAGAGACTGAGGATGGGGTTGGGCTAGGGTTATGGGTTAAAGTGTAGGAGTTGTGGGGTTTAGGGTCAAGAGGTTAAGAGTTTGGGGTTTAGGGATGGGGTGAAATGAGGGTGATGGTGGGGGTTTGGTGGGGGTTGAGGTCAAGGTCAGGGTTAAGTGTTAAGGTGAGGTTTTATGAATTAGGGGTAGAGTGTGAGTACGGGTCAGGGTTAAAACTGGATTCTGGTTAAGATTAGGGTTAGGGTTAGGTTTGGTGTCAGGATGATTTTAGACTTGTTAACAAGTATTTCCAATGGGAAAAACCTTTATAAAATTAAGACCACTTTTTATTTACAGATTCATTTGCTTTTACTCTCTGGATTCCACTCATTTCCAAAGGGCCCTTTTAGGTCTGCGCCTTCTGCCCTATGACTTACAGTGATTTTTATTTTAAACTTTTGAGATAGGTTTGACTCTTTGTTGCATTCTACATTCCATTCAAATATATGCCCACTTCCTAACTTTAATAACATTTGCCTACATTATAATTTACTCTTTGGGCTGTAATATTCTATGGTTTTCACAAATGTACAGTGTCCGGTATCCTCTGTTAAAGTATCATATGGAGTGTTTCAAACCTCTGCCCTCACGAATCCTGTGACACCACTGTCCTGTTCACTATCTCTGTCTTTTCTGCAGTGTCCTATGCTGGAGCCATACAGCTGCTTCGCATTGTTGCTTTCACTCCACAGTGTGCATGTGAGATCCATCCACATAGCTTGGGCTGACAGTTCACTGCTTTCCATTGATGAATGGCATCCACTGTATAATGCAGCTCAACTTGGTTATGCATTCAGCTACTGAGGGACATCCTAATTTCTTTAAGTTTTGGCAATTATGAACAGTGCTTCCATACATAACTGTGTGCTGGTTTTTATTTGGAAGCGATTTTTCATGGCAGTTGTCTAAATATCTAAGAAGGTAATTGTTGGACTATACGGTGAAACTTGTTTAGTTTTGGAAAAAACTGCCAAACTGTCTTCCAAAGTGTCTGCACCCTTATGCCTTCCACCATAAAGGAATGAGAGTTTCAGTTGCAATTGTTTTTTTTTTTTTATATATTGTAGATCTGCAGTGCTATCTCATTGTTTTAATTTGTTTTCCCCTCATGAAAAGTGTTATTAAGTACTATTTTGTATGTTTCTTTGGCATGTGTATATCTTCTTTGGTGAGATCTCTATTCAGATCTTTACATATTTTCAATTGGGCTGTTTGTTCAATTCCTATGGCATTTTAGAGGTATTTTTAAAACCACTTTGCAGACAAGTTCTTTTTCAGATGTGTTTCCCAAATACCTTCTTTGACTTTGTGGCTGGTTTTTTTGTCAGGATCTTTCACAGAGGAGACATTTTAAGTTTTAATAAAGTCTGCATTATCAAGTTTTAATAAAGTCTGCATTTTTTTTCATGGACAGCTTTTTGGTATTGTATCTAAAAATTTATCACCAAACCGAAGGCCACATAGATTTTCTTCTATAATCTTTACAACTTTACTCTTGAAATTTTAAGCCTATGGACCACTCTCAGTGAATTTTTGGATGAGCTAGAAAGTTTGTGTTTATGTTCATTTTTTCCAATATTGTTTCTGATTGTTTCATCACCATTTGTGGAACAGACCTCTTTTTCCATTGAATTGACTCTGTATCTTGGACAAAATCAGTTGACTAGATTTACATGGGTCTGTTTTCAGGCTCTGTATTCTGTCCAACTTACCTGTTTGTCTATCCCTTCGTGAATATTGCACTCGATTCGTTACTGTAGCCTGTGATAAGTGGTCAGATGTGGATGGACAAGTTCTCAACTTTGTTCTTTTTGGTCTTATGTCAGCTATCCTAGTTTTAGAAACTGTTAATATCTTTGCTTGGAATTTGATTGGAATTCTGCTGAATCTATAGATCAAGTTAGAAAGAATTATCATCTTTACAATAGTGAGTATGCTGTTACTGAACAAGAAAGATCACTGCCTTAATTTATGTCTTTTTATGTCTGTTCACTGTGTTTCGCAGTTTTCTGAATGCATATTTTTATATATTTTGTTCAATTTATACTTAAGAACTTCAATTTTGGGGTGCTATTATAAATGCCTTTTTTCTATTTCAAATTCCAATTCTTCATATACATTTTGGATGATATATGTGAAATCAGTGGACATTTGTCTATTGGTCAGCCACGTAGGTTCTGGTTATCTCTAACCATTCTGATCCAGGCACAGGATGGTGGACTCTGTTTCACTTTCCTTTTCCAAAATTATGGCATGGAATAAAAAGAACACCGAATTTCAGAGATTTATCGGGCCTGCTGGAGGGGTGCAGCCACTGCTGAGCAGGAAGCGCCCAGAAGCTTGTGCTGCCCCCACAGCTGGCATGGGGTATGTGAGCCCATCTTCTCTGCGTCACTGTGTCCTTCATGGATCAGAGCTACCCCTCAGGGCTGATCCTAACACATGGGGCCATGACCTCAGGTAAGATCAGAGCTTCTCCTCAGGACTGACCCAATGTGGGGCCAGTGCCTATGGGGAGGACCAGAAATCTTTCTCAGGATAGACATCAACATGTGGTGGTCATGCCCATGGGGAGGACCCAAAATTCTCCTTGGGACTGACATGGGGAGACTCTGTTATGGTTCCTGACACCCAAGATGGCTGCGGAAAAGGTGAGGAAAAGCGAGGAAGAAGCCATGCATGCTGAGGATGGAGCTCTGCTGTGTCCTTTACCTTCTTGTGTAAGACTTTATCAAGACGTATTTTAAAAATATCCCCTCATTGAGGCCTTGTCACCTTTCATCATAGCATGCCCAGGCATTTTTTTTTTTTGTACATTTGGGTTTGCTTATGGGGGAAAGGAGAGAAACATTGAGGCAGTCCCCATGAAAATTGAAGATGGCCAATGTGGAGCCACCTGGAGTCACCCTCAAGCCCAAAGGAAGAGACCAATGTGTAGCCTAGTACTTGCTTTTATTCATGTTTTAAAGGTTAATTTTTCTTACAGTGTTAAAGTAGTTTAAGCAATATTGAAAATGGAAAAAGAGATGTATTAAAAGTTGCAACATTATTTAAATTTAAATATATTATTTCTAGTAAAATCAGAATGTATTTACAATCTATTTTGTGGCTTTAAAAAAAGTAAACTTGTCGGGCTTGGTAGCTCAGCCTGTAATCTCAGCACTTTGGAAGGTTGAGGTGAGTGGATTGCCTGAGCCCATGGGTTCAAGACCCGCCTGGGCAACTTCGCAAGACCTCACCTCTACAATAAATCAAAAATTAGCCGGGTGTGATAGCGCGCGCCTGTAATTCCAGCTACTTGGAAGGCTGAAGCGGAAGGATCGCCAGAGCCCAGCAGGTCGAGGCTGCGGTGGCCGGCAGCAGCCACTGTCTGGGTGACAGAGTAAGACTCCAACTCAAAAAAAAAAAAAAAAGTAAACTCATCAACACTTTTTGGTTTGCCGAGAAAGTCAATTTTAGATGAAAGGTTAACTATATCAAGTTTTGATATTGACATAATGAATTGAAAAAAGTCAGCCCTAGTTTTTTGTTTTGTTTTGTTTGTTTTGTTTATTTCTGTATGTGTGGTTTTGGCCATTTTAAATAAAATCATAATCTGTTAAAAATCAGTTAACACACAGCTGTATGGTCCTAGGGCCATTTCCACTATAACATCTCTAAGCATGCTCCAAGCTTTCGTATCCTAACTGTTCTACTTACATATTTTTTCATATAAAAATCTGTTTGTAACCGGGCTTGGTGGCTCAGCCTGTAATCCCGCGCCTTTGGGAGGCTGAGGTGAGTGGATTGCCCGAGCCTGCGGGTTCGAGACCCACCTGGGGAGGGAGAACTCCTCTCTACAATAAATCAAAAAATCAACCGGGCGTGGTAGCACATGCCTGTAATTCCAGCTACTTGGAAGGCTGAGGCGGAAGGATCGCTGGAGCCCAGCAGGTCGAGGCTGCAGTGACTGGGAGCAGCCACTGCACTCCAGTCTGGGCGACAGAGTGAGACTCCAACTCAAAAAAAAAAAAAAAATCTGTTTTGTTAATGTGTATTTTTTTTTTTAAGGAAATTACCCATTTCCTCTAGGGTTCCAGTTTGATGCAGTTGGTTTCTTGTATTTGACTTTTGTTTTGTTTTGTTTTGAGTTGGAGTCTCACTCCATCTTTTTTTGAGAGAATTGTCATGTTTTTCAATTTCTCATGACCTAACGACAATCTTAAATAATTTTAAATTAATTTCTGTTCAATAAGATGTCTTTGGCAGGATCCAACTGTCAGTAGTATTTTAAGAATATTATATTATATATCCATACACACACACATCAACCTCTTCCAAATTTAGATCAGATTATTCTAAGTAATATTTATGACTTTGTTTTAGATCATAGGAACGGAATGATAATTTAAAAATTCCAGCTAGTGATTTTGCATGATGCTTAAAACCATTTAAGAAAATTTCTAAAAGACTTAAATCATCAGGGCCAGGCACGGTGACTTACATCTGTAATCCCAGCACTTAGAGAGTCTGAGGCAAAAGGATTGCTTTAGCCCAGGAGTTCAAGTTCAGCCTGGGCAATACAGTGAAACTTTGTCTCTACAACATAAAAAGAAAAAATTACCTGGGTGTGGTGGCACACACCTGTAGTCTCAGCTACTCAGTAGGCTGAGGTGGATGAATTGCCTGAGACCGGGAGGTGAAGGCTATGGTGAGCTGTGATGGTGCCACTGCATTCCAGCTTGGGCAACAGAGGGAAACCCAGACTCAAAAAAAAAAAAAAGAAAAGAAAAGAAAGAAAGAAAAGAAAAAGAAACAAAAAAGTAAAAGCAGCCAATTCAGCCAATTCAGCTTTTACTCAATTAAGTTCATGTAATCAGTTTTGGTCTTGTTTTCTGCTGAGTTAGCAGTTTCTTGACCCATCAGCTTCTCAGCCAGAGTTCTGGAAATTCTTACTCAGTCCATTGGTATGATCTTAAAATTATTTATGCAATGTCATCAGAAGCCTGTACCCAGAGTACCTGTCATAGCCCCATCCATGGGTGTCAGAGTCAGTCCTTTTTCTGGGAAAGGAAGCATTCTGGCCTGTTGCTAATTGCAGGAGCTTCAGAAAAGTGTCAGAGTGAAGCAATAACTGTGAAAGACAAAAGGTGTAAAATGGCCATGTTTAAAGATTTGGCAATAGTCCGTTGCAACAATTAACATGGACATTTGGTTGTTTCTGTTCATATAACTTTAAGATAATAACTGGAATTGACTCACAACCTTATACCAGATCATATCATGGATACAGAGAGCATTGACCAATTTCTAGGAATGTCATGCAGTTTTTTGAAACAGTAACATTTTGCCCATACACATACAACTTTTCCTCTTACTTGTTCTCCATCCTCTGACCCCACCCTGCTCCTTGGTTATAATTTCTCACTTGCCAATGCTGTGTGTGGAGTTGAGCTCAGTCTCTCCCCCAAACGAGACTCGCTGCAGTGGTTCCTGTACCTATCCCAGTGGTTTTGAATAAAGTCTGCTTTACCATGTTGTAACAAGTATCACTGAATATTTTCTTTATGTATGCATGAGAGATACCCTGGAGAAAAGTAGGAAATCTTCAAGCAGTGGGGAAGTAGCAAGGAAAAGAACTTTTAACAAGGGTAAGGTTTGTTATACAGATTTGGTAGGTGCCTTCTCCACTGATAATCTCTGGTGATTGAGTCATCTTTCTATTCTTGGTATGAGAGGGAGACACCTTGACAAATGGAGGTTTCCTTTATAAATGCAAGTTTTCCTTACAGAAGGGTAACTTCTGCACTATTTTCAAAAGTTCTCCCGTACCTGCATTTTCCCAAAATAATCAGATCCTAGTAATCCTGTGCTAAAGAGGCATATTTGGGGATGGCACATTCTGGTCTCAAACACCGACTTTCAGAGTGGCTGGCCATTATATGTTCTACCAGCAAACAGAATTCCTGTCTCTTCTCCAGCAATGGTCCCCCCCCCCCCCGCTTTTTTTAGAATTGAGTCTAACAGATGTGTAATGCTATCTTCTTGTAATTTTATAGTTCCCTAATATGATGAGCATCTTTTTGCATGATTATTTGTCATCTGAGTATCTTGTTTGGTGAGGTGTTTTTCTGATATTTACCCATTTTAAAAAATTGGGTTATATTCGTGTTGAGTTTTAAGAGTTCTTTGTATATTGGGAATACAAATTCTTCCTCAGATATATATTTTGCTAATATTTTCTCAGTCTGTGGCTTGTCTTTTGCATTTTAAGTCTGAGGACTATTTTGAGTATATTTCTGTGCAAGTTGTAAAGTTTGTGTCTACGTTTATTTCATTCCTTATGGGCTCTAAATAACTGTTCTTTCACCCTTTGGAAAAGACACAGGACAGTGGACTTCATTTCCATTTTAACTTCCAAAACTTGGCACTGAGTGACCTCAACTCTGAATTTTGCTTCAGCAGGATGGCCAGGAGGGAGTGTACAGTGCCGGATCTGCCCACAGGTGTCAGTGCCCAGCCCGCCACCAGGATGGGAGCTTCCCCTTTAGTGCAGATCCGGAGGCCCTATCACTTTGCGACAATTGAGACCCTGTCCACGGTGAGTCAACCCCCGTGATTCCCAGCCTCAACTGCGAGGGGCCGGTGGAGACCCTGGGGGGAGGGCTCATGTGGAAAATAAGAGACAAAACCCACTGCTTCCTCCGCACTCGAGGCCCTTCTCCATGCCCAGATGTGGGGCCACCGATGTCATGCCCACAAATGTAATGTCCAGTGATATCCACTGATGAGATGTTCACTGATGTGATGCTTGCTCACATGATGTCTACTGACGTAATGTCCACTCACATGTTGTCCACTGTAATGTCCACTGACAATGTCCCTTCAAATGTTTTCCTCTGACATGATGTCCACTGATGTAATATCCATGCAGGGTCCTCATAACAGTAACATGACATTCAGACTCTTACTGGACACCTAGTGTCACAGCTTCTGCTGACCTGGATCTGGGTCCGGCTCAGCCTCTAGAACGGTCAATGCCATCTCTCTTTACTCTTGTGGTGCTGTGCGTTTGTGTGTAAAAGGTCCTTTCCCGTAATTCCGTCCTTACAGGAGACTTAGTGACAGCAGCACAACGTACTCTCCATCCTTTCTCCAGGTTCTCTCTTAGAATCCAGCTTTCTTTCGCTGTATCTTTTCCTGGGACTGTATCTCAGTTTCACAGCCTTGGCAGATGTCAAGGGCAGAGATGACCCCAGGCTGGGTCTTTCCATGTTTCCTCCTGAGCAGATGCAGACTCTGCATTCCTGGCAGGACCCCCAGCCTGATTCTGAGCTCTGCTCAGTGCAGCCCACCAGGAGCAGCACAGATCCAACCATACACCACTGGCGACCTCAACTTAATAACGGCAAAATACCTGCTTACAAAGCCCGAATCTCATCACAACACTCTCCTGACTTAATTTTACCTGTGTTTCCCACTGGTCTTAGGACAAAGGCCACAGTGCTGACTGTGGCCTTCATGCCCTGAGTGCTCCTGCCTGCTGCCCTCTCCTGTCCACCCCAGTTGCCTGCAGTCTAGTCTGCTCTCACTTTATGGGGACATGGCAGGCTCTGGTGTCTTGGAGATTTTAAGCACGTTCCCTCAGCTCATCTACCCAGTACCCACCCTGATCAATTTTTCTAAGACTTTACCCAGCTAAATCTTTAAAGTCACAGAAGTGTGATACCTAATGGTCGAAAAGTTAATAACATGGTTTTTCTAAAGACAAAAAAAATCATTATTTGTTAAATCACTTGTGACAATCACCCTCAATTTATAAATCAAAGAAATAGTAATTAAATGGAACCAAAGTTCATGTTTGGGGACTTAGTGAAGAAAGAGAAAAATCTTTGATTATACAATAGACAACTAGTAAAGAAAGCCTGGATATTTAAACAGATACATTATTAATATTTAAGTGTTGAAATGCAGCAAGGGGTGTTGTCATGTCACGGCTCCAGTGTGCTATTTGGGATAGACATACATCCATGGGCCCAGTGAACCCAATGGCGTCCTCTGTCGCCTCCTGCTGGATGGCAAGTTATTGACCCATGGAGACTGAGGGACAGACTGCCACTGTCACCATAATCTCCAGTTCGCCAGGGAAGTCCTCATATTGCAGAATATCTCATCCTGCCAGGGGTTGTCTTTTCTCATCTGAGGAAGCCTGGAAATATTGTTAGCCTTCTGCTCCTCAGGTAGAGTTAAGACAGGAATAACTGCACAACACAAAATTATGTGATTCTCAGGAAAGACAATATATGAAACACATGGCAAACTAAAGCTATGCACTAAAAATCCTCATGCATACATTCCCATGAGAAGACATATAAATGTTTATTTAAATGCCAGTCACACCCTGAAACTTGAAATCAAGAGGCCCTAGTTACACTCTATGAGTGTGATGAGAACTCACCGATGTCTTAGTCCAGAGCCCAGCTAACCCCTGCATTCACTCAATGATCTTTGGTCATGGTCTTGGGTCATGGCCTCTCCCAGCATTATATGCTTTGTCTCCAACATGGAAATGAAAGTAAACTTTCTAAGATGGTTTATTATTAAGTGAGGTGACTTATGCAAACCTGAAAACACAAAGGCCATAATATGCGAGTACTTTTTGAGGGAAGAGCATTAGAGACAAAAACCCATTTTACATTTGGTGATTATCTCTGAGACCCATTTCAAGTCTCCATTTCTTGTTTTGCTGGCCAAACATGAAAGCTCCTAGTGTATAATAAAGAGCTGTGGACTTGGATCTCCTATGTTAGTGGAGTCACCAGGGCTCACGAAAGCTGAAACTTCACTCCATTTTCTTTGAGGAAGAAGTCCTGTGCACAGGGAGTAAAAATGATAGAAGAGCCTAGTCTTTTTTAGGTAAATTTTCTTGAGAAAAGTTTTCCCATTTTACCCACCTGTAAATATGCCATCAGTGAAATGTGGCACACTGACAGTGTTGTGAAGCCAGCTATCCCGTTCCAGAGCATTTGCATGACCTCCAAGGGAAACTCAGTGCTGATTCAGAAGAGACTCATTTATTCCACACACCCCCACCTTGGCAACCGCTGATCTGCTTTCTTGCTATGGTTTGCCTGTTCTGGTTATTCCATATCAGTGAACTCACACTCCATGTGGCCTTTCATATCTGACTTCTTTCACCAAGCATGATCAAGGGCCACACATGTTGTAGCATATATCACTTTTTCATGTTTTTCTTTGAGATTAAATATGCATAACACAATGTGCACTATTTAAACAATTGTTAAGTGTCCCATTCTGTGTCATTAACTACATCCTTATTACTGTGTAGCCTCTGTCACCATCCACCTCCAGAATGTTTTCCATCTTCATGAACAGAAAGACTGAACTCGAATTAAACATCAACTTCCTCTTCTGCTCTTGCCTGAGCCCCAGGACACCACCATTCTATTTTCATTCCCTATGCCTTTGATTACTCCAAGTGCCTCCTATAAGTGGTTCTATTTGTCCTTTTGTGCTTGGCTCCTTCCACTTAGCATATACTCAAGGTTCACCCATGTTGGAGCATGTGTCAGAATTTCCAGTTTTTAAGGTTGAATACTATGTCGTGGTAGGGACGGCTGCACTGCTGTGTTTATCTGTTCACTGGTTGATGGACACTTGTGTTGCTTTTACTTTTTGGCTACTGTGAATAATGCTGTTGTAAACATGGGTGTACAAGTATCGGAGTACCTGCTTTCAGTTCCTTTGGGTAGATACTAAAGATGAATCGTTGGGTCATATATTAACTCCATGCTTAATTTACACAGATTAATGGCCATGTGGTTTTATACAGTGGCTACACCATTTTACTTTCCTCTTTCCTATTTATGGATGAATAATATTTCAGTTTATGATACATCACATTTTGTTTATCCATCTCTTGATGGACATTTGGGTTTCCAATTTTTGGCTTGTGAAAATGGTACTGTGAGTACTTATGTAGAATTTTGTGTTTGACCACCTGTTTCCAATTATTTGGGAGTACAGTGAGTCCTCACTTAATGTCATTGATAGAATTTTGGA
Organism: Carlito syrichta; assembly: GCF_000164805.1. Classification (NCBI taxonomy): domain Eukaryota; kingdom Metazoa; phylum Chordata; class Mammalia; order Primates; family Tarsiidae; genus Carlito; species Carlito syrichta. The sequence goes on along the minus strand of NW_007259552.1, from coordinate 102,243 downwards.
CTCGGCTACTATAAGTGAAATGATACACATAAGAAATTTGGCAGCAGACAGCAGTCACACTTGTTGTTCTTCCCATAGTGCCCTTCACAACGTATCTTTCCTTTACTACATCTACTTTCTTAGTTCAAAAAAAAAAGAAAGAAAGAAATTTTACCATATGCTAATTGATATAAATAAGAGTTAAATTTCTAGGGTATATTTCTGGGCAAAGAAACATCACCCACCAAACCTCTAAATAAAAACCAAAAAAAAAACTCTAATATAAAATGTTGAAATTAACGTGAGCTATACATCCATTCAATACAAACAAGTGACATCATTATTTACCCAACTGTCCAGTTCAAGGTCATGGGTGGTAAGAGTGAATCCAAGCAGCTCAGGGTGCAAGGGGGGACGCCATTCCTTCTCAGGAAGCACTCATACACAACCACACTAACTCAGACTGGAACAACGTAGACATGCACATGCACTTTTCACACACATCTTTGTGATATGGGAGGAAACCAGAGCACCCAGAGAAAACCCATGCAGACATGGGGAGAACCTGCAACTTCACATAGATGGTGGCCTTGCCAAAGAATTGTTTTTTTTGTTTTTTGTTTTGTTTTGAGTTGGAATCTCTCTTTTTTTTTTTTTTTTGAGTTGGAGTCTCACTCTGTCGCCCAGACTGGAGTGCAGTGGCCACTCCTGGCCACCGCTGCCTCAACCTGCTGGGTTGGAACTACAGGCGCGCGCTACCACTCCTGGCTCTTTTTTTTTGATTTATTGTAGAGATGAGGTCTCGCCAAGTTGGTCAGGCAGGTCTCGAACCCGCGGGCTCAGACAATCCACTCACCTCAGCCTCCCAAAGCACGGGATTACAGGCTGAGCCACCGAGCCCGCCTGAATTGATATATTTTTAAAATCAGTGTTATAACAATAATGTTGAATGAAATGACATTATTCAAGGACCTGCTCTACACATCTAGGAATGCAATTGCTGATTCATGCGGTAATTCTGTTTTTAACTTTTTGAGGCAATGATAGATAATGTCACATAGAAGTTGTGCCATTTTATATCCACATGGAATGCTTAAGGGTTGTAATTTCTCTGCATCTTTACCAGCAATTGCTATGTTTAATTTCTTTGACCTTTTTAGTTTATATAAAGGGGTTTCAATTTGCATGTCCATTATGCTAATTATATTATCTTTTGGCTTGCATTTGACCATTTGCCCGTCATTTTAGAGAAGCATGTGTTCGAGCTATGTTTCCATCTTAATAATTGGGCTGTTTGTCTTTTGTTGCATCATGAGTTCTGTATATATTGTGTATAATAGACACATCAGATTATATAATGTGGAAATACTTTTTTCCACCCCCTGGGCTGTCTTTTCAATTTCTTGATAGTGTCTTGATAGTGTCTTGATGCATTAAGATGTTCTTAATTTGAGGAAGTTTTTCTTCAGTTGTGTTTTTGGTGTCAGATCTGAGAAAACATTGCTGAATCCAGAATCATGATGATTTCTCTGTATGATTCTTCTAGATTTAATATTTTTACGTCTTATGCTTAGATCTTTGAGCCATTTTGAGTTCATTTTTCTATGTGGTGTGAGCTAAGGGCACAACTTAGTTCCACTGCAAGCAGGTAGTCAGTTGTCTAACACTGTTTGTTGAATTTAATGGTCTCAGTCCTTGCCAAAAATTAATTGACCATTATAGGTATGGGTTTATTTCTGGACTAGAAATTCAGTTCCATTGATCTATATGTATATCTGTATGCCAGTGTCATGCTGGTTTTATTACTGTTGTTTGTAGTAAGATTTGAAATTAGAAAATGTGAGCATTCAAGTTGGCTTTCCTTTATCATGATTGCTCTGGCCATTTGCGGTCCCTTAAAATTTAATCTGTGAGGATCAGCTTGCCCATTTCAGCCAAAAAGATTTTGGGATATCATAGGAGTCACAATCAATTTGTAGACTGCTTTGTGTAGTATTGGCAACTTAACAACAATTAAGTCTTCTAATCTGTGAACCTAGGGTGTCTGTATATTTATGTAGGCTTTTTTGAATTTATTTCAGCAATACTTTGTAAATTTTCATGTTCAAGTCTCATGCCTTGGTTAAATTTATTCCTAAATTGTTTACATTGTTGATTATTTTTGCATGAAATTATTTTCTTACCTTCATTTCCATATTGCTTATTGCTGGTGTATTGACATTTTGCCCTGTAAGTTTTCTGATTTGGTTTACTAGCTTGAATACTTTTGGGGTTCCTTAGAATTTTTTTTTTTTTGTCAGAGTCTCACTCTGTTGCTCAGGCTGGAGGGCAGTGGCACACTCATGGCTACCACAGCCTCAACATACTGGGATCAGGCAATCCTTCTGCCTCAACCTCCCAAGTAGCAGGAACTACAGGTGCAAGCCTGGCTACTTTTTAGATTTATTGTAGACATGAGGTCTTGCCATGTTGCCCAGGCTGACCTCGAACTCCTGGGCTCAGGCAATCCTCTTGTTTTGGCTTCTCAGAGTGATGGGATTACAGGCATGACTCACACTGCCCAGTCAATGATTTTTTTTAATATAAGATCATGTAATCTGTAAATAGTTTTAAGTTTCCCTTCATATATGAATGCTTTTTACCTTTTTTTTTTTTTTTTGCCTTTCTAATTGCTCTGGATAGAATGTCCAGCACAATGTTGAATATAGTAATACAGTGGAGCATGTGTGCCATGTTACTGATCTTGGATGTAAAGTTTAGGGTCACCATGATTGGGTTGATGGTTGTTATGTATTTTGCATCTTTACAGATTTTGCTCTATATCATGTAAAGGATATTACTATCCCTAGTATGTTGGGTGTTTTTATCATTTAATGTTGTTGGATGTGGTTTAAAATGCATTCTGCATTAATTGAAATGAGAATGTGATATTCTGTTTTTCTGATGTATTGCAAGGATGGCTCTGGTACATTGCACTACCCTTGATTTTCTGGAAGAAGGACCTCTTGTTATTGGGTTTAATCCTTGCAATGTGCTAATTTCAGTCTCAGTGTGTTAAGATTTATTATGTCTATAATTATAACATATTGTTCTATAGCTTTCTGTTCTTATAGTGGCATGTCTTTCTGTGATTTAATTTAAATTGGGGTAAAGATTGTGGCTTAGTTTTTAGAGTGCTAAGGATTAAAAGTTTATAGGTTAAAATTTAATGCAGAGGAAACAGACTTGAGATACAATGTGTTAAGGTGGGATTGGAAATGAAATTGTGCAGAGTTGCTAGAGATAAAGTGAGTACTAGGTTATGGATTGGTAGGTTGAGGGCAAGTGTTGGGATAACAAGTGTTAAAAGTTAGGGTTACATTATGGCTTAGGGGTAGGGTTAGAGTTAGTATTAAAATTTGAGATTGAGGTTATGAGTAAGAAATTAGATATTAGAATCATTGGTGAGAGTTAGAGTTCTGGTTAAAAACCAAAGTTTAAAAGTGAGTTAAAATTGAGGTTAGAGTTAAGGTAAGAATACAGTGATGATTACTTTAGGGTTAGAATTAGAGGTAGGTATAGATTCATTTTAGAGTTATGGTTTAGGGCTAGGGTTAGGGGTTGAGGTAGGGAATTGGAGGGTTAGGGCTAGGATTTTAGCATTAGAATAAAGTTTTAGGATTAATTTAGGGTTACAGTTTTAGGGTTAGGGTTTAAAGTTAGGGTTAATGTTAGGGTAAGAATTTGGGATTTAGGGTTAGGGAATAGAGTAGAAATTCAATTTTGAGTTATGGTTGGGACAAGGGTTAAAAGTTAGGGTTAGGAGTAGTGGCTAGGGGTTAGGGGTTAAGAGTTAGGGGTTAGGGTTAGAGTTTAGGGTTTGGGGATTGGGATTCAGGGTGGGTTTCAAGTTTATGGTTAGGACTAGGGTTACGACAAGAGATAGGGATAGGGTTAGGTTTAAGGCTAGTGCTAGAGCTAGGGTTACATTCAAAATCAGTGCTGAGGTCTTGGTGGGGTTAGGGTCGTGTGGAGTTACGGTTGGGGTCCAGATCGGGGTCGACATTGGGGTTCTTGTTGGGGTTAGGGTTGTCATTAGTGTTAGTGGTAGAGTACTTTCTGGTTTAGGACTCTGGTGTTAGGTTTAGGGTCAGGGTGGAGTCAGGTTAAGTGTCGGGATCAGGGTCTAGTTTCCATACTTAGGGTACTGTTTGGGTCCAGGGTTAAAGTGTGGGTTATGATTAGGATTCATGGTTAGGGTTAGCGTTAGGTTTTAAGTTAGGGTAGGGTTAGTGGTTAAGGTTATGGATAGGATTAGGTTTAGTGTTATGGGTTAAAATTGGGGTTATAGGTGGGGTTGTGTCTGGGGTTAGGATTAGGGCCCAGGGTCCAGCATTAGGGTTTGGGGTTGGTGTTATGGTCAGGGTCTAATGGTAGGGTTAATGTTAGGCGTTATGACTTAGGAATAGGGTTTGGGGTTAGGGTTAGAGTGTAGTATTACGCTTTAGGGTAGAGTTTAGTGTTCAGGGTTAGTGTTTAAGGGGTCAGGGTCAGCATCATGTCTGTGTGTGTGTTAGGGTGATGATCAGGATTAACATCAGGGCAATGTTCAGTGTTAATATCAGGGTCAGGGTGAGGGTGAGGGCTTGGGTTTATGGGTTTGGGTTAGGGTTAGGTGAAATCAGGCTTAGGCTTAGGGTTTAGGGTTATGGGTTGGACTTGGAGTAGGTTTAGGGATTAAGGTTTAGGGTTAAATTTAAGGTTTGGTGTTGGGGTTGGGTTAGGGCGATAGGCTTTTGGGGGGCTAGAGTTACGGGGTTAATGCTTGGGTCAGGGTTATGGTCAGGGTCAGGACATTGTTAGGGTTGTGTTAGGGGTTATGGTTTTGTTTGGGTTAGGGTTAGGGTTTAGGGTCTGAGTTAGGTCAGGTTTAGGGTGTAGGGTTAAGATTAGGGTGTTAGGGTTAGAGTTAGGTTATAGTCAGGGTCTGTGTAGGTTAGGGTTAGGGGTTGAGGGTTAATGTTAGGGGATAGGATTGTGGTTGTGTTTGGTTAGGCGTTAGGGTTTTAGGATTAGTGTTTTAGGGTTAGGGGTTTAGTTACCGACTAGGGGTTAGTGGCAGGGTTGGGTAGGGGTTACTGTTTAGGTTGGGTATAGGCTTAGTTGTAGGATTTAGCGTTATGTTAGGGTTAGGGTTAGGGCTTTGTCTCAATGGTCAGCATCTCCCCCTAGTGGGCATCGTTGTCCCCACAGCAAGCCACTCCCATACATTTTGCAGTCCATCACTTTGAGATCCCACCAGGATCCACAACATCACCCCCTTAGGGGGAATTGCGGGCCCCACAGCAGCCACCCTTTGACCCTCAGCAGTTGCTTTGCTGAGCCCACATCCTGCTCCCACCAAGATCCAGAGCAGGCTTTTCCCATGGGTGCTGCCTTCTGCAGTTCCCCCAGGGATGGGAGAACCCCTGTCTCCTCTTCTTTGGGCTCCACCCTGAGGCAGGGTCTTCTCATGGAATCACCTGAAGTGCTCTAGCTACTACGTGGGCCCAGTCCTGAGGTTCTGATTTTATGGGTCAAATTGCAGCTGGGACATGAACATGTGGGTGACACCTGCAGGGGAGCCCAGTGCAGAACCCAGGGTGGTGGTGCCCAGTGTAGCACCCAGACTGACTGTCCACAACATCCAGGAACTTGGAAGATGTGCAGATGCTCAGGTTGCAGAATGATGGGGCGGGGATGGTGAGGAGGGAGCCTGCACTCGTGCTGACACCCTTCCAGATGATTCTGAGGCACATGCACTGTTGAGTGCCCATCCCAGCCACCTCAACGGTGGAGGGAGAAGGAAGAAGGGGGAGGTGCACACCTGTCCCTCGGCCACCTCAGATGACCAAGGCAGGCACCTCCCAGTGACCTCACCTGCATCCCAGCGCATGGACCCAGCAGAGGCCAGGGACCAGGCAGTGTGAGCCTGGCAAGGCAGCCTGCTGTGTCTGCAGCTGTCCTACTCTTGTGTCGCCAGCACTTGATCCTGAATTTCTCACTGAGTCAGGATGGAAGGAAAAGGAAGGACAATTCTGAATTCTTGCGGTAACACAGGCCAGGGTTCCCAGTCCTAGGAATATGAGACTAAGTGGAACCTGTGAGGAGACATGCAAAGTACTTACATCGATGTAGGCTGCAGTGGGTTCACTCGGACAGAGGAATTAACACGCGAACTTGCACACATTTATAAGCAAGGCCCATGCCTGGCAGTGGTAATTTTTCACCAGTGATAATGCCCCTTGAGTTGGTGTTCTAATGAAATCTCTCATGGTTCCCTTTCTCCACTCTCTTCCTCCCAGTGGCCCCTCCATGGCAAAGATGGACAGCGGTGCATCTGTGGTAACAAGGTCATCTCAGGTTCCTCCATGAGGTCTGCCTGCCCAAGACTCCCACGGCTGTGGTAGAAAGCAGTGAGGTGGTGTGATTCCAGTTCACATCCCGGCTTTGCCATTTCTTTGATGTGTGACTTAAGGTGAGATACTTACCCTCTCTGAGCCTGTTTCCTCTTCTATGAAAGAGATAAAAGTCCTGGCTGCAGAATTATTGAGATAACTACTTGCAACAGGTAAAAAGTGCTGCCAGAATGTTGGTGCTTCTAATCCCCCTTTCCTGACCCTACACTCAGGTTGGACTGAACTATGCAGAACACGAGCAGACGACACAGCAGATTCTGGTCTCCACCTAGAACACTCATTGTGGAAGTCCTGGCAGCAAGGTAGTGATGGGAAGAACTCAGGCCATTCCTGTCAGTCCCATGGGGCACATGAGGCGCCACGCTTGAGATGCATGGAGCCCATGGGGTGTGAGTGCAACTGCGTTGGTGTCTTCCTAGAATACATGGGAGTTGCCCATGGCAGACAGGCTGAGGTGGGTGCAGAGGCTGCTGATGGGTAGCCTGGGATGGCTCTTGCTGCACTGACATGGACAGGTCTGAAGATGTCCTGTGGGAAATGTCTTCACCAGTCTGGAGGCCAACAGATTGCAATGGAAGCCCTGCAAGAGACTCGCCAGCCAAGACTGAGAAAGGACACAAGCCGCTGGAGGTAACTTGTCAATGTGTAGAGTCTTAGACATTCACACCCTCTGAGCCCTCATTTGTCTTCTCAGGATTTAGCTGGGAGTGTTCAGACATGCGTGCAAAGACTCATGCACAGAGACCGTCATTCCAGCATTAACATGTGCTGGCAAGACCTGGAGTCCCACAGAGGGCATTCAGCATGTGGTTATGGTTATACCCATGCTTCCAATGACTGAAAATCGGGATAAGGAACTGCTTACTTAGGGTGATTATGATGTGTAAAAGGAAAAAAGACTGGAAGGAAACATTTTCCACATGTTAACAGTGACAATCTGTGGGTAGTGATATCACAAGTAATTTTTTATCATTTCACTTTTTGTATGGCCGAGAACTTCCTATAGCCGTGTTACTTTTCATGTCAGAAAAATATGTGCTATTTTAAATGTATGTAAACAAACATCTATAGAAAAAAAAATTTTTTTTTGAGTTGGAGTCTCACTCCGTAGCTCAGGCTGGAGTGCAGTGGCACACTCACAGTCACCCCAGCGTTGACCTGCTGGGCTCTGGCGATCCTTCCACTTCAGCCTTCCAAGTAGCTGGTACAGATACGCACTACCACAACTGGTTAAGTTTTGATTTATTGTAGAGACGAGGTCTTGCCAAGTTACCTGGGCTGGTCTCGAACCTGTAGGCTCAGGCAATCCTCCTGCCTTGGCTTGCCAAAGTGCTGGAATTACAGGCTGAGCCACTGAGCCCGGCCAGAAAATTTTGAATAGAAAAAAGGATCAGCCATAACCAATGTCACTATTATAATTTATATATTCTAGGCTTTAACTGTGTACATGAAAAATTTTTACAGAGTCAGAGGGTACCTGTGGTTTTGTGTTCTACTCTTTCTCGTCTAAGTAAAAATAGCATACACAAAATCTGATGAACCTGGAAACTGTGTGTGTATATTTATATTTTACTATAAAATATTAATTTGTCTGAAACTTGTTAATCAGCATATATGGGTAACTCTCCTAACTGTAAAGTCTGCTGTCCAAAACAACTTGGATTTTAATTCCTTCTTTTTTTTTTTTTTTGAGTTGGAGTCTCACTCTGTCACCCAGACTGGAGTGCAGTGGCCGCTCCCGGCCACCGCAGCCTCGACCTGCTGGGCTCCGGCGATCCTTCCGCCTCAGCCTTCCAAGTAGCTGGAACTACAGGCGCGCACTACCACACCCAGCTGATTTTTATTTATTGTAGAGATGAGGTCTCGCCAAGTTGCCCAGGCGGGTCGCGAACCTGCGGGCTCAGGCAATCCACTCACTTCAGCCTCCCAAAGCGCGGGATTACAGGCTGAGCCACTGAGTCCGGCAGATTTTAATTCCTTCTAATAGCAGAAATACCATGTTAGTCATAAAATCAGGGAGTCTGAACTGACTGCCTAGATTTAACCAATTTAACAAAGTTTGAAAATATGCAAAGTATCCTTTATGAACATCAAATTTAAACTTAACTCAATCCGCTGGAGAGAAAGAATAATGGGTTTAAAAAACCCAGTGGGTGAAAATCTGTGAAGCCCTGGGAAGCAGCAACAGTGGTGAACATCTTTCCAGGACAGATGTCCTCATTAAATGGAGGGTGATGGCACTGCACAGGGCCGTGGTTGAGGTGCAACTCGACGTCCACGCGGCCTCAAGGGAAAGTTAGAAGAGGATGAAAACTCTGTACTGAAAATCAAAAGTGGGACTGCTGCAGAAAACACAGCTACTATCTGTCTTCTGAAAACAATGCAGTCCTGGCAGCTGTATTTTAACAAGGCCTGCCACACACAGCTCAAGTCAAAACAATAGTTTTATCAGAGAAGGATTTCTGTTCTTCCATGGAATAGCACAGGAAACATGCTATGAAATTACTAGCCACGGTCACGAGAATCATAATCCTGACAAGAGGGGAGAACAGAGTCATTGCGCCTCCATCTAGCCCAGTAACACTCCACTGGGGCAGCGTCGACTCTCTGGGAACATGTGGCGATGTCTGGAGACATTTCAGTTGTCACACAGTGGCAGTGAGGGTGGTGCAGGTGTCTCATGGGCAGAGGCCAGAAATGGCCTACACCCCACAGTGCAACACCTCACAGTCAAACACCCCACGGAAAATGTTGGGTTGAATTAACTACATCATAGTATATTTATGTGATGGGGGATCCACAGCATTAAAACAACATAATAAGTTAATATTGATATGGAAATTTTTGTTACAATTACTGTAAAGAAAACTATGAGGTTGCAAAGCCATATGTACAAAACAGTCTCACTTTTATCTTTTTTTTTTCTTTAAATGGGGTTTGCTTTATTTTAGCATGGTTATGGACAGAAGCTTTTACTTAAGAGAACAAAAGTGAAATAAAAAAATCCTTAACAGTTTTGGGATGTCATAGAACAATCTTTTTTTTTTTCTTTTCCCCCTAAGCAGAGTCCTCTGTAAATGTGGTAGTAATACATGTCTATCTATACTTCTGGCTACTCCGCCTACAGCATGTGGTATCAGGGAGAGCTAGGCAAAACATAATCAGTTAAGATTGTTTTCTCTTTCCCTTGAGGCACATCCATTAAGCATGCTTTATAAAGGATACAGGATAATAAAAACCAAGATCTAAGAGTACCACAAACCCCTAGTAAAATAATCAGTGGATTAGTTCTTTTTCCACCTAATCAGAGAATAAGACATCATTGGGAAATTTTGCCAGAAATCATAATCCAACAGAGCCACACACTCTACCTAGCCCTTTAATGAACTTAGGGTCCTGAGTCCTACCCAATGGCCTATCTATAAAAATAAAGTAGTCATTCAAATTAGATGTCCAACCAAAATTTTGGAATCTTCTGTTACAGAGACACTTTCACACGGAGATATAGATTACATTAGAAATATATTTAATATAAAAAGGCAGCCAACAACTAGAGAAAAATAAATGATTTTTTTCTTTTTGAGTCAGGGTCTCACTCTGTCATCCAGGCTGGAGTGCAGTGCATGATCATGGCTCACTGCAGCCTCAAACTCCTGGGTTCAAGCAATCCTTCCGCCTCCACCTCCCAAGTAGCTGAGAATACGGATGCACACTACCAAGCCCAGCAAACATAAACAATTTTTTTTTGTAGAGATGAGGTCTTGCTATGTTATCTAGGCTGGCCCTGAACTCTTGGGCTCACACAATCCTCTTGCTTTGGCCTCCCAAAGTGCTGGGATTACAGGTGTGAACCACTGCACCAGGCCAATCCTTATTTTTAAGGCAAGAAAACCACATCAATATAATATCTTTAAATTATTTAAATGATGTTCAAGTCAACTTTGTCAAGAAATATATTATTGTATCTGTTAATCCAGTAATAGCCATCTATTCCATTTGTTGGATTTGATTATTTCATGATATTAATAAATCATAAGTGATCTAGTAAAGTTTAAATACTTATTTTAAAAGGTGGTTTATAAAATCTACACTTACAGAAAGTGATTCGAATTTATAATAAGGCTAATTTTTTTTTTTTTTGAGTTGGAGTCTCACTTGGTCGCCCAGACTGGAGTGCAGTGGCCGCTCCCAGTCACCGCAGCCTCGCCTGCTGGGCACCGGCAATCCTTCCACCTCAGCCTTCCGGGCAGCCAGAATTACAGGCATGCACTACCACACCTGGCTGATTTTTTGATTTGTTGTAGAGATGAGGTCTCGCTGCCCAGGTGAGTCTCGAACCCGCGGGCTCAAGCAATCCACTCACCTCAGCCTCCCAAAGACGCGGGATTACAGGCTGAGCCACCAAGCCCGGCTAATAAGGATAAATTTAAAGACAGTTCTCCACATTTGTTTAGATCACTATCAGTGGTGTGAGATTGAGAGGGAATTTAGAGCTTTGGGTCTTAGTGTTCAATGGATCATTACACTCTTAACCGAGTGAAATAAAGTCCCAAGAGGTTAAATGGCTCGAACATTCCATAGGCTAGTGGCAGAGAGATAATAGAACACATACATACAACTTGACTCCTAGCCCAGGCCCTTTCTCATTAAATGACATGGCTCGTTATTAAGTTGTTTTTTTACTTTCTGACTAGGACAAATTACTAATGAGGTCAAGGCTGTGAATTCAATTCTTTATTGACCAATTAGGTTAACAAAGAAAAAACAATTGTCCAGTGGTCACTACATGGCTCATTCTGTATGTGCTATTGGTCAGAAAGGGAATCAGGCAATTGAGTCACATGACTTGAAAACAGCCATCATCATGACTCAAAAACCAACTCACAGTAAAAGGTCTGCACACAGCAGGTCAGTAGATTGTTAAAACGAAGTCCACAGAGAAGAAATTGAATTAGAACCTCCTCTTTAGGATTAATTTTAAGCAGGAAAAACCCTATCTTCTTTCTTCAATGGCTGTCTCACATTTTCTTTGAACCCAGAACATAAATATGAATAGACCCGCTCATGCTTACAAATGCAAACTCACTTTTGTAATGCCACACATTCAAAAGATAGGCATGGTATTTCTGAATAAAGAAGAATTAAAGAGTATCTGCTCTTAAAAAGTCATTCCTGCTCTTATTTTTTGCACATAAATAAAAAGTGACAATATGTTTCTTCAGAAACAGAAGACTCTTTGAAATAAGTATAGAATCTAGAGTAACCCAAGCAAAGTTAAATATGTTCCAGAGACTGAAGTGATGTTTTCATTAGTAAACCGAATCCTAAGGGAACATACATTCTAACAAGTTAGAATAGTTAATTACATTTTAAAACTTTCATTTTAAAATCAAGCCATTCAGAAAAACAAATGCTTTGGCCATTTGCTTATTAAACTATAAATGTTATTAAACCAAAAGTTACTTATAGATATGATACACTCCTGGCATTCTTAGCTATTGGCTCTTTCTTTTCAAATAGCAACTTTAGACATAATAAACACTCATAATCTTTTTTGTTATTCTAGTTTGCAAGATTTTCTATTTTAAAAAATTATTCTTATTTGCAACTTGCCTAGTTAGAAAAAAGATTCAAGGTGGAGTTCTCAGTTAAGTTTATAAAAAACCATACCCTCCAAACTTTACAGAGACAAGAAAAAAGCTAAAAGCGTTTATCATAACCTTTTAATTTTATCCTCTTGCTTGCGAGCATGCTGTTTAAGTAAAATGTTCTCATCATGCAAACACAAAAATCTGTCTTCCAGTTCCTCCCGACTGACACGTGACACTGCCTGGCGAGACTTCATTGTCCGTGTTGTTGAAGTTTCTTGTAACCCTCCCATTCCAAAGTGGTTTAGACTTGTATCTTTCACAGGTAGGTCTCCTGCAGTTTCATCAGTTGGACCAGACATGGCCTATCACACCACTTTCTCCTCGCCGCTTGCTATCGTTGCTATAGTGCCGACAGCGTGTCGGGTGGCTCACTTTTATCTCTTAATGTGCATGTGTGCATGCATAGGAGAAAAACTCAGAACTAGCCACCCGTGTCCCATCAGCAGCTTTTCTGGGTGACTGTGTTAAAATGGCTTTATTTCAGTCTCTTTCCATTTCTGTATTTTCTAAATTTTCTCCAATGAATAGTTATTGCCTTATAAAATGTAATTTTAATTTTTTCTGGTTATTACTTTAGAAAGTCAAACCATCCCATAAAGTGCGACACAGAGCAGTGTGCCACTTCACCTGGCCTTCATTTCCCGAGTCAGCACATTCAATGCTTCAGGATTTCTTCTAGCATTTTTTCTAAAGAACATGGTATATGGCTGCTCTTGGTTTTCCGGATCCATTCATCACACATAGTAGGGAATATGCAGACAGCTTGGCTGAAAAACCTCTGAATTCAAGTCTTTCCTCGCTCTCAACATGGCTCCCGTCACCTCTTTCTGCTTATACTTGCTGTTTGTATGACTTGGATCATGTATTGTTTCCCACTGAGCCAAGAGTGTATTCGTATTTCCTTTCCTATCACATGTTCCTTTTAAGGACTCTAATTTGGCCCTGAACACCCTGCCACTATGTGAAAATCTTAAATAAAAAAAAGAGGCCCCATTAACTTTATAGGGAGAATATTGACGCATCCCAGCCCGCCCAAGATATCCAGATGATTCCACAGGAAAATACATTGATTAAACAATAACAATTATTTTAAACAGACAAGAAACAACGGGCTGATGTAACAGATGCATGTTTTACTCACTGAAGGTGGAGGAGAGGCTGTGCATGCTAGGTGGCTAGAAGGTGTGTTCTTGCTGCATTTCCTTCCCCAGCATGCCTGAGCTTGTAGCTGTCTCTCACCTAAGCTGCACTCAAAAGCAGAGTTTGGAAACACACCTGCAGGGCAGAAGACGGAGCACTTCAGACACAGGAGACAGCTTGCCTGAGACACTGGGGCTGTGGGAGGGGCAGACTGGGGCTGCAGGAGGCCTCTCTTCCTTGTGTAACAAGCATTCAGGCTCTTCTAAGCCAGAGGAGCCATTCAGAGTCACCCAGCATGTGGTTCTGACTGGATACTTGGGTCAATTGGCAAATATGTCACTGCCTGAAATTATGATGTCAAATTATCAAGTCTCCCAGCACCTACGTTTACTCAGTGAGCTTCTGGGTGAAAGATTGTTATTCCTAAAATAAAAAATAAAATGAAGGATAAGATAGAGAGTTGTCTGAAAAGTATGCAATTTTTCAAGAGACATTATGGAGAGAACATTTTGAAAGTCCTTCTATGAGGTAACTGTACAATGTTTTACTTTTCTTGTACTTAAACGATTTTAAAAAACGGACTGGAGTTCTTCAAACATCTGGCAAAATCTTTGGTACAGAAATGCCTCTCCACAAAGCAGCACATGTCAATAACTTGCTGCTTCCATCTTTCATGCAGAGGCACCCACCAGCCCCTCTTCCCTGCTGACTCCATGTCTTCCTCCTTTTAAGCAGCAGTGCAGCTGCTCTCCTGGCCTTCTGGTCTCTACCCTGCAGATACCCTTCTTTTCCCTCCCTTGCTAGATTTCCTGCAGAGTCCAGTCCTCTCCCTCAGTCTACTCCCTCATTTTGGCAAAACACACCCTTCGGTAACTTTTTAGGAAAGGGACATGGGAAATGGAGTTTTTAAGACCTACATTTACTGAGAATGTCTCTATCCTGGACTCATTTTGACTGCTAGCTTGGTGGGCTACAGAAGTCAAGCTTAGAAATCATCTTCCCCTTGAAATGTAGAAGTGCTGTCTGTCGTCTTCTAGTCTGATGGCATTTTGAGTTCTATTTCTCCCTGGCAGCTTTCATGACCATTATTTCTGGTGGTTAAAGTTTTGGGATGACAAGCGTGGCTGTGAGAATTCTGGCATTCGGCTAGGCTCCTTGAAGGTCCTTTGATCTCCCACTCAGGAAAGTTCTGCTTTTTCCTTGGTGTTCCTGCCCTCTGTTTCTCTACTGGTCACTTACACAGAGGACCTCACCATTCAGCTTGCTGCACTGAGTTTTTGGGGAATGCCCTTGGCGGTTTCTTCTCATCTGTCTGGTGCATTTTAATCTCCATGTCTCCCATTTTTTATTTCCATGTGTTCTTTCTTCGTCTTCTTTTCTCTTTGGGAGCTTCGTTCTTCTTTTATAATGGCAGTATCTTTTCCTATTGTGATTCCGAATTATAAATTTGGATAAAGTGTTACACAGCCTCTGCTTTGTATTAATTGTCTCAGAATTATTCCCTCCATTCCTCCATCCTCCCTCCCTCCTCTCCATCTCCTTTCTCTTTCCTTCTGATTACTTTTAGTCTCTGTTTTCCATGTTGAAATCCATTCCTTAATAGCCGATGGACACCTAGAGAAAGGTTCTAGACTGCTGACTGGAAGTTCTCTGCCCGTCGTGCCAACTGTGAGCTTCACCGCAGGCAGGTTGGTGGGACTGGCTGGCCCCTTGGAACTCGCCGCTGTTCATGTGTTGAAGCCACTTTTCTGGGCTGCCTAGAGCCCTCCAGGCTTCCACTTGGCGAGATGGGTTAGGCTTGGCTGCAGATTTATGGGATCCAGGTGGGGCAGCACTGGGGGGTCCAGCTTTCCAGGACGCAAATCCTGTGTTCAGCAGGTGTTCTCCCCCTCAGTGCCCCCGACTGCAAGGCAACCTCACCAGAGGCTGCCTCCTGCTCTGCTGGGTGTAAGAGGCTAGTTGCTGAACTGTGAGGATTGAGGTTGGAGAGCTGAGCATTTCGAGGTGGCCGAAGGTCAGGGAAGAGGGACAGACAGCCATGCTCAGAGAGGTGCAGGGTCTAGTAGGGCACTTGGGTGGCTGTGGGGGCACAGTTCTCTAAGCCGAGAGTGCTCTCCCCTTGGAATGGGTGTAGAGGATGTGTGCAGTGCTCATGTGTGCACACGTGTGCGTGCATGTGTTCACACATGCGCATGCTCGAGCCTGCGTGTATGTTGTGTTCACACAAATACAACACATGGATGAAAAATACGAGGCCTGCCTTCATGTACTCCCAGTCCAGGCAGATCTGGAGGTTCTGACTCTTCTGTGTCTGCTGGAACGTTCTCGAACACCATGGAAGCAGTAACACTCACTGCTCTTGAAGAGGAAGGTGGTGGGGCCGGATGCCGCCACACACCACGTTTCACTGTTCACAGATGGTTGGACACTTCTGAACCTGAGTCTGATCCACAACAAGCCCAGCAAGTTCACTAAGCACCTGCTACTTGCCAGGCTGGTTCTCATTGCTGGGGATACAGCAGAAAACAAGATGGAAATCCCCAGCCTCATGAAGTTGACACCCACCAGGGGAGCCGGATCCAGTGGTGACCAGGGCACACTGGTGTCAATGCATACCTGGCCGCATACCTGGCCACGAGAGAGTGCGAGGTGGGCGAGCCATGGCCTCAGTCAAGCTTCCAAGGAGCAACCAAGAGCTCTAGGAAAAGGGGGCCTTATTAAAGAGCCACAGGACTCAGTGTGGGAGCCACAGAGTCATCCCAAGGAGAGTGTTCCAGGAGAAGACCCACTGGGGTGGAAGTCCTGATGGGGCGGCAGCTGTGTTCAAAGAATGTTCAAAAAACAGCATAGCCTGTTACCTTGAGATGCTCAGATTTCCAATTTCAATCCTCATGGTCTAGCAACTAACCCTTCTCCACTCAGTTCAAAGAATGTTCAGGAAACAGTACAACTGGCACAAAGGCCCTGCAGGAGCAGGGATACCAGACTTTCTCCACCAGCGGGATGAGTGTGTGCCCTGCCAGCGCCAGACACACGCCAGTGCTCTCCCTTCCAGATCTCCACACTTCCATTCATGCCACGCTCCTGGCCTCTCTCCCTGGCTTCCACAAAGACTGGAGGCTGGGAGGCTCCAGATTTCCACTGGCAGCCGCCCAACTGGAGGAGCCTGCAGGCCTGAACCAGGACAGGAGAGCGCCCACCCCTCCCACTGCTATGGGGCGGCCCCTCGAAACCCAGCACCAGCCCAGAGCAGCCTGACGGCCTGGCAGTCCCCCTTGTGGAGCTGAAAGGGCAGCTACCATTCCTAAGACTGCGTCTCATCTGCCCTATGCTGGCCCGAGTGACCTTGTGCAGGAGCTGTCTCTGCATGTGGCAGGGGAGAGCATGTCCAGGAGGCCACGTGGAGCCATCCTCCTGCTCCCGGCCAGGCCTCAGCTGGGCTGGAAAATGCCTGTCTTGCCTTGGTCCAGACGCAAGCCTGGGAGGCCTGAAGGGAATCACAGAAAACAACAAATAGAATTTTTTGATGAAATTGGTTTTCGCCTCTCCTGTCTCACTCCCTCTTATTTAACTTTGGGGACTCTGTATGAGTTAGTTATAAACAATCAACTCAGTGTGTTCTACTCATTATCAATAAGTATCAAATATTAAAGAATCCATTTAGGCGGACAGATGGGCACAGCGCCAGTTGCCTGCTGTGCCTCAGTCTCCCCTCAGGACTCCTCTCTCCTGGAGGTGCCTTGTGACTTCTGTGTCCTGGTGACAGGGGACTGGTCCCCTCTCCTGAACTGCCCAGTGGTGACTTGAGACTTCCATGTTCCAGTCATAGGGACTGGTCCCCTCTTTTGAGCTGCCTGGTGGTGCCTTGTGACTTCCGTTTCCTGGACACGGGACTGGTCCTCTCTCCTGGGCTGTGGAGACTTCCATGTCTTGGTGTAGGGACTGGTCCCTTATCCTGAGCTGCCCAGTGGTGGCTTGTGACTTCTGTCTCCTGGTCGTAGGGACTGGCCCCCTCTCTTGAGCTGCCTGGTAGTGCTTTGTGACTTCCGTATCCTGGTCATAGGGACTAGTCCCCTCTCCTGAGCTGCCCGGTAGTGCCTTGTGACTTCTGTATCCTGGTCACAAGAAACTGATGCAATACAGGACAGTCATGATGTAGGTAACTCATCATCGTGGGAGCCACCACGAGAGGAAGAAGCTCAGCAGGGGCAGCCACATGCAGATTCCCATGCCCGCCATGCACTGGAAAAGGTGGTGAACTCAACAGAGAGTGTATTCCATGCTCTGTGGGAGTCAGCACTTACAAGTGGCAGATTCCCCTGGAGATGGGTCGCCTTCATATTGTCCCAGTCCCGGCCCCTCTGATTCGCAGGGCTCCACAAAGGCAGTGTGGAGAGCCTGTGGAAGGGGGTAGGCCCACCTCCCCTGAGCCCTCGGGCAAATGCCAGGCTGCTGGTCACATGACAGTCCAGTGAGGAGCTCTCCCTGTCCTCACCTGAAGATAGCCAGGGAAGGTCGGGTACCCAGGGGATTTGTCTGCCAGGGTAGCCCAGGTTAAGTTTGGGTAGAGTGTGAGGAAATGCTACAAGGAACACAGGCTTTGGGGTCAAACAAGCCAGGCTTTTGTGTGAGTAGGGGTGATGTGGAGGGTCCCAGCCCAGACAACCTCAGTAACGCAGACTCCAACTGTTGATCCCAACCCTAGAAGGAAGGACTGAGCCTCAGGAGAGGTAGGAGGGCAGCAGAACGGAGGAGGGCTTGGTGAGCGCTGTCCTTGGAAGCAGAGTTGAAAGGAACTTGGATGCCACTGTGGAGGCTTGGTGAGAAACCAAGGCCCAGAACCAAGACCGAGGAAAAGAAAGCGTGAATGAAGGAAGGACAGGTTCTGACCTGAGCACCGTGGCTGGAGACAGCAGGTATCCCTGGCACTCAGTGAGGGTTTCTGGACTGGGACATCCAGGGAGCAGAGGCATCTGTGTCTGGAGGCAGCTAGGAGGGAGGATGCCATCTGGGGCCAGGAGGGCAGACAGGTCCATGTGTGCTGCTGGGCACAGCTTGGTTTGGGGGCCCCATTCCTGGGTCCAGTCAGTGGTGCCCCCTGCAGTGGGGTGATGACGCAGCTGAGTGTCTTCTTGATGTCACAACCAGTGGGTTGTGGGTCCAGCTGAGCAGAAGGCAACCAGCGACACGTGTGCAGTGAGACCAACCACACACTCAGACTCAAGCTGTGCCCTGAGGGTTAGGCGGGGTGGTGGGGCTCCTGGGAGACAGCCTCATGGGGCCACGCCCATACAGTTGTCCAAGGGTGGGAAGAGAAGGATGGGTCTCCCTCTGCCCAGGGAGGTTGGCCCAAGATGCTCTAAAAAGGTGATGCTTGAGCTGAGGCTGCAAGATGAAGAGGTTGCAGACAAGCATGGGGGCAGGCCCACTCCGGGGAGAGGAGACAGCACAGACAAGGTGACAGGGCTGGTTCACGCACAGCCTTGACCAGAAGCCGGTGTGCAGAGATGAGTGGTGTGTGGGGACCCAGGCCCAGAGGGGCTTCAAGTGTCTTGCTCAGAGGTTGGCTGTGGTGCATAGAGAAGTGAGGTCAAGACCTGTGTATCCAGGGAGGAGTCGCCATCCCACCCACTGTAGCTTGGTCTGTGACTGTGGACATGATGAAAGGGACACAGAGAGCCTCTATCAGGGGCCTGAGCATGCAGCCACGGAACACACTGGCTGTGACCGTTCACTAGAAGGTCGGCTGCAGTGTGGCTTCACGGCCATTTGGTTGCATCACAAGGCAGAGCCCGCAGGGATGGTTAGGTTATGAAGACAGAGCCCTCATGGTTAGGATTAGTGGACCCACTAGACAGGCTGAAGGGGGCTCCTAGCCCCTTCCTCCGTGTGGACACAAGAGGCGCCACCTACGAATCAGAGAGCCCTCACTGAATGCCAGGCTACCTTGACCTTGGACTTCCCGGCCTCCAGGACTGTGAACGATAAATCACCATTTTTCATGAATTAGCCCATCTCGGGTATTTTGTTATAGCAGCCCCAATGAACTAGGACAGGGTCTGTGTTTCCTAGGCCCTCACTGTATCAGGAAGGTAGATGCTATGACAGCACCAAGTCGGAAGATGTTAGCACCTCGTCCCAGCGGGACAGGTGGAGGCCTGAAGCTTGCACACCTGTCTGAAGGGGCAGCCATCGTGCAGTTTTAGTCAGCTGCTGCTGCTGTGAAAAAATGTGGGCCCAGTTTTCCAGTCCCTCTTATTTTTCAAGCAAATTCAGAAATCCTGGTTTTAGGTAAGATTTTCTGTGCTTTAAGTGAGAGCTACTAATTGAAGTGTTTTCAAAACATCATGAAGGTTGAACAAAACTCACCATCCATTTACCCTACCATCCATCCCTTCACCTGTATACACATCCCACCTGTCCATCCATCCCTGCACCCTCCTAACTATCCACTCATCCACACACAGCCACACATCCACCCACAATCCACACATCCATTCATCCACACACCTTTCCATCCACACATCCACCCACCTACTCTAACCATCCATCCACCCACATATACCCTATCCATCCACACATCCACCCATCTGTGCATACATCATCTGTCCATCCTTTCCTGCACTCTCCTATCTACTCATAAACACATGCAACCCACAAATCTACTCAAAATCCATAAACCTAACTACCTTTCCATCCACCCATTCTTCCATTACAGCACACTCCCTTTCAAACCTCTACGAGATGGAAATATGCATTTTGCTCCATCTGAGGTACCTGGCCCCAGTCCTTGGAAGTCTTATTTCCTCCCAAATTCAAGTAAATCATGTTTGTGAAGTGGTGCAAAAATGACTGAGCTTGTGCCTACTTGTTTTTACAGGAATTCTGCTCTGTCTTTATGTCCTTGCTGTGCTATCTGGAGCAGGAGTGCATTTTTCTCTCCCTTTTGATTTGAGCCTTCACAAGTGTTCCAGAACAAAATTAAATCAGAGAATTAGATTTCCTATCCCTTTCTTGGAAATATCTTGCCATCAGGCCAGGCTCCCTGGAAATTAAATAACTTCAAAAGATCAGAAGTAGATTTCTTGTGGGGTTTCCAGATGTCAGTAAATGGATTTATGGAAAATGGGTTAGGTCTGGCCAATCTTAAGCTGTGACTGGGTAAATGTGCACTGTCTCTGTGCAAATAACCCTTTGCTGCCTTCTCTGTGTTCCACGGGAACTCTTCCTCCTTAATATCCTGCTTCAGTCCTTCTTGACATCTCCTGAATGGCTCCTCCAGCTCGGAAGGGGGGTCAGATCACTAATACCTGTTGTGCTAAATTCTTAAAGTGATTACACTTATACTTCTGATTTCAGCAGCAGACATTCCAGCGTGCTCTAAGTAGGAGGGTGCTACTAGATACATAAACTCTTTGAGTCTCAGTTTTCTCATCTGTCATATGGGACAAAGTTTCCTTACATCCTTCCCAACCAAATGAGAGTAACTTCAAAGGGTCTGCTAAGGTGACTCACACCACCATGATGACTAGCCTACCCGCCAAAGAAGGTAAACAGTGTTGAAATGCATATGCTTTCTGGGAGTTCTTCCCACTGCCACTGCCAAATCAGTGTTTTTTGAATTGGTGTTTTACTCTGTTGCCCAGGCTGGAGTGCAGTGTCATGCTCATGGCCACAGCAGCCTCAACCTGCTGGGATCAGGTGATCCTTCTTCCTCAGCTTTCCAACTAGCTGGAACTAGGCAAGTTGCTAAATTTTAAAAAATTTATTGTAGAGGTGAGGTCTCACCAAGTTGCCCAGGTTGGTCTCGAACTCATGGGCTCAGGCAATCCTCTCACCTCAGTCTCCCAAAGTGCTGGGATGATAGGTGTGAGCTACCGCGCCTGGCCCAAATCAGCTCTGTGGGAGTAGGAGGCCCAAAGAATGTGGAACAGAGGGAGGGAAGGTGTTGACGGGGTCTGGTGGAGCCAGGGAGGGAACACAGAGGGCCTGTCCTGGGCCGTCTGGGAAGAAGGGGAGAGGACACCTCTTACTTACCTCCAGACCACACACGAGTCCACTTTCTTGGCTGGACACTTCCATCTGCGAGACATCACAAGCCTCCAAATAGGAGAGCGTCAGAGGCTAAGTACTTCTCCTCGACCACACCCTCCCTCCATCTTCCATCAAACGGACAGAACTGCTGTGAGAGACCCGACCTCAGGTGTTCCTTTAGAGCAACGCAAAAGAAACTATCTCAGCCTGTTTAAAGACAACCTCACAGGCCCACACTTTGCCTGTGTGATGGCCACGTTGCAACTAATCCTGAATTGCACTGCACACCTTGAAAATAACAAAAGTAAATGAAGAAAACAGCCCCGCCCCGGTCCCTCCTCTTCCCTCCTGTGACAATGCCTGGATGTGTGGGGATGGCGTGGGCCCACACGTGTCCCACCTCTTTCTCTCGCCCTCCCATGACAGTGCCTGGGCCTACATGTGGAGGGTACGGGGGAGCTGGTGGCTGTTGGGCTCTGGCCTGTCGTGGCTGTGGAATGGCGTGTCTGGGCCTGCCGAGTGGGACTGCTGAGTGGCGGCAGGTGTCCCGTGTCTTCCGGTGTGCTGCATCCTGGGCATCCCTGCCTAGGTCAGCCCCTTTTGCTTCTCAGCCATGAGCATCTGCGGCATCCACCTCAGCCCTGGCTGGGCGGTCTACAGAGCCAAGAGCCAAGTCTGCTCCTGTTGACCAGCTGAGTGTGCCCTTTTCTCTCTGATGATCTTCCACAGTATTTCCAAGCCTACAATGTCAGTCAGGGTCCTAGCCAGAAAGGGACCCGCACTCTAAAGGCATTAGTTGCAGAGAACCCAACGGAGGGGACACAGACGCTGTCGTCAGAGTTAATGGGCCCCAAGGGGGAAGGTGGGACCCCAGGGGGGCTCCCATGCCTGCATCTGCCTGGAGGGACGAGCCCACCGGGACATGAGTGCAGGGAAAGGCCTGGCCAGCAGGAGCTGCTGCCAGATGCAGGGGACAGACTGGCCCAGGACCCACTGCCTGTGCTGGCTGATCTAGTTTTACTGGGATGTGGCCATGCCCACCCATCTACACACGCTCTGTTGTCCTGTGCTGCAGCCACTGAGGTGAGCAGCGGTGACAGAGACTTTTGCCATAAAGCCTGAAGTGTCTACTGTCTGGCCGTTTGCAGTAGACGTTTGCCAAGCACTGCTGTTATGGGAGAACTGTGTCCCCCTCCATCTACACATTGAGCCCTAACCTCCAAACCTCAGATTGTGACTGTATTCAGAAACGGGGTCTTTAAAGAAGTCATTAAGTGAAAATGAGGTCATAAATATGGGTCTTAATCCAATCTGACTGGACATGAGGACACAGACACACACAGGGAGAAGACGGCATCTCCCTGGGGAAAGGACTTGGGAAGTATCAGCCCTGAGACAGCGTGACTGTGAACTTCCAGCCTCCAGGACTGTGAGATGGTGCATGTCTGGGGTTGGAGTCATGGCTCTGTGGCACTCTGTAGTGGGGGCCCTAGCAACCTGCCACACCCGCTCTCAGGGAGCAAAGCCATGGTCAGAGCCCCAGGCAGGCAGGGAATGGGGGACACATGGCCTGGCTGCCTCCTCCCCTTCCTGGTCTCCTGTGGGGCCACCACTGGCTCAGCCCAAGCAGGAGCAGAGTTGCCTGGGTGAGGCCACCATAAAGGTGGCATCTGGCTCAGAGCAGGAAGCAGAGGGCAGCGGAGGAAGCGGGCCAAGCACAGCAGAACCAGTGCACAAAGGGAAATGTCGGAGCAAACGCCTCAGCCTGCACCGGCTGTCCCGCTTCCCGTTCGTGTCTTGCCTCCTCTCCAGTTCTTTTCTGGAGCATTCTGAACAAGTCCCAGAAATCACATCATTTCACCCAAACACAGTTGTGTATGCATACGTAACGGGTAAGAACTTTAAAACTGGCACCAATGTCTTTATCGCATCCAACAGACTTAACACCAGCTCCTTAGTAACACCTCACCCTCCTCTCTTCTCGAATTCCTCTCATTCTAATCAGGAGCGAAACACTTATCCTCCAAGAAATGGAGCCATGGGTCCCTTGCAGGGTTCCTTGCACTCTGTGCTTGGCTGTCCTCACCTTCTGGCTGACCTCTCTCCTCTGTCCTGCGTCTTCTGCAAACTGGTGGTTAGATGTGAAGGCTCCGTTGGGCCTCAGGCAGTGCCTTCAGCTGTGTCACATCACCATCTCCCGCTGCTGCGATGCTGAGAGCGGCCAGCGGGTCAGAGGCATCAGTCTCCAGCAGCTGGTATTAGGCTGTTGACCTCTGGCCTAACGATGCCCACCTGCTGGCAATCATGGCCTTGTCCACGGTCTTGTTCAGCTTTGAAAATGCTGATGTTCTATGCCCATCATTCCTTCTGCATCTATTAAGTAGAAGCTTCTCTAATGGACATCTCATCAACTATGTAGTAGCCTTGAAATATAATTTTCACAGGAAAGAGAATGGATAACTCCATCTTTTTCTTTATCATCTTCCAGCTTAGAGCTGGTGGACTAGCTATATGAGTTTTTCCTTGGTATTATTAAGAACTCATGATTTAAACACGTTTGATCGTTTGATATGCTGAAGTCCACTGCAGCCAGTATTCCTCTATGCCAGCCTTTTCACCTGCTCCCATGTCCTTCTGACACAACACTGTTGGTGTCTGGTCACTTGGGCCCTTGTCCTCTTCCTGCTTTCCAGCACAAGACAATGGCCCGGCCCATTTGTGTCCTCGCTTCTCCAAGATCCTGTCCAGGCTTACTATAGCAAGCACGGGCAAAGGACTAACAGCCACAGGGAAGACAAATCCCAGGGAAACAAGGGAGGGGTAAAGTGGGTAGAGGGGGCATGGGGAGGCATCTTGGCGAGCAGCCCGCCCTGACAGGAGGTGGGGTCACAGTGTCTCAGCCCCTACACACCATCCCTTGCTGTTACCTCTCCATCCTGGAGCAGCACTTCTCACCCCCAGCCCACAACAGCAGAGGCAGTGTCTCCATGGCCTGTGCAGCCTGGGCCCATGGTGGCCCCTCCTGGCACCCTCTGCTGTGCATAGGGACTCCTCAGGTGCTGGTGGCACGGTCATGGCCCCATCTGACACAAGACTATGACATGGGTGACTGTCAAGGCCACATAGACCCTGATGCCAGGCAGACGGCTCAACCCTGGGTATAGGGGCCACATAGACCTCAGGAGAGCAAGAGCTGGTCTGGCCCACCCACCCTTGCAGCACATGGATCCCACAAGGACACCACATCTACAGGTCCCTCTGGGGACTAGGTCTAGTCCTTCTGACACAGTCACAGCACTGCTCTTGAGGGACACGGAGAGGTTTAGCACACGACGCCAAGGCCCCACTGCCATGCTGGGCAGAGTCCACATGTATCATCCCAGTCCCAATCCCCTTGGCTCTGCAGCTCCTTGTTTTGTGGAATCCCTACCAGCATCTGGGTGAGAGTGTGTCACACCAGGCAGAGACCTCCACCCATAGGACCCACCGTGGGATGGGGTACCACATGCGTGAACCTGTGTGCTGGTGGGGAGGTCTGTTATAGGATCTTACTCAAAGGGAACTGGCCTTTCAATAAATATGTTCTGGGTCTGTACATTGAGATCTGAGAACTGGGTTTGGGGCCTTCACTTTCCACTGAGATGAAGACATTCAGTTAACCAGTTCTCAGGTTTTCTTTTCTGCTACATATAAATAAATTAGCACCCTAGTTGGCTTTCCTTTATATCACCCCCTAGGGAATGTATTAGCCACCTCAGATCCCTGCAAATGAAAGCAACTGGACTGCCACCCCAACCCTACTGCTTTTTAGAACTTGCTGGGATGGCTTCAGGGTTAGTAATAATCCTGCAAAGGTGGGTGCTCCAAGTCAGTAAATTATCTCTTCTCTTATCCTCATGTGACAACGCCAAGATTTACTTTTACACATGCACCCCAAGTCCTATGATTAATTAGGCCCTTCCCCCCCACTGTGTAAGCATGTCTTTGCAGAGCAGGTCTGTATTTCCCTATCCAGGATCTGCTGGTCCCTAACCTTTGACATCAGCCTGGAGGCATTGTGAGATAAATGGCAGGTCTTAAGAAGAGTAAACACCATTGTTCAAGGCATCTTCCTCAGGCAAGGTCAATTCCCTCTGGTCATGGGGAAAGGTCTCAGGGAAATTCAGAGGCGGGGAGGTCAAATTTCTTAGATTGTCCACTCAAAAGTTCCAATCCCAAATCTCAGGGTTTTATTGTTTCTCTATCTGGGCCTGACTTTTCAAAATTACTATCCACAGCCAGTCCGCCTCCCTCCCCTAAGCTAAACAAACCACCTAAACCAGGCTCCTGCTTAAGTGTGAGCCACAAGATGAACAAGAGCGGTTCATCTCAGAACTTAAGCGGCTGAGGTCCCAAACTGGACGACCTCCAGGAAATCACTGGAGCAATTACAATTCTTATTAGGCTTAGACTACAGTCTGTAGCAGGTGTCTCCTTCGAGTCATCCCCGCCTTCTGTGCCTACTCCAGCAGTGGCCAGCATCCACTTCACATAGGAATCCTCTGGCAGACAATCACCCTTTTATGTTAATTGTGGTTTGGGCTCTAATAAAGAAACATTAGTGGTGGGCTCCTTGAACACAGATAGTCAAGTCTCCCTAATCCCAGGAAGCATTCATGCTTTCAAGGGACCACTTGAGGAGGTAACAGGACTTGAAGAAGGGTTAATAAGCTACGTAAGTACTAAAATTGTTGTTCTCGTTATTGCCTGGACCTCCTCTGTCAGCAGGAAACCTCAGGGAGCAAGCCTAAGGGTTTTACACCGTTGGTAGGTGCCAACCTGTGGGAACCAGTTAGACTTCCTCTCTTGGGTAGAGAGGGAAAATGCAGTATTATGCTGGTTAAAAGAGGGTACTGATGGGTGACAGCCTGTCAGAATTGACTTAGGTGGTAAGTGGGCGCTGATTCCTACCATCTTATCTTTTAATTCCTTGAAAAGGCCTGTGCTTAAGGCCACTACTAGTGACTGGAGGCTAACTACAGACCACAGAAAGTTAACTGAATCTGTTCTCTTTATTAGTGCACCTCTCCCAGATATTGTCACCATAATGGGTGACATTCAAAACAACATGGGTAAGTGGTTCAGAGTTACTGTACAGACTTGGCTGACATGCTTTAGTCACTAAAAATTTTGCAGGTTAAGCCAACTACAACTGGTTAAGGTTAAGCCAACTACAATTTGGCTTAATCTTTGAGGGTCAACAGAATAACTTTACCTGATGGCCGACAGAGTACTGAAATAGCCCTGTATGAAATACCCCTGGGCTTTGCTAACAGGCCCTAGATGCCTGCCCACACTTCCCTAAGAAACTCAGCTTTAGCATCCTATCAATGGCAGCTTCCTCACTGGTCCTGACCAAGACTGTCTCAACAGACACTATAGCCATCAGCAAGCACTTCGCTAAGAGGGGATGGACAATTGTCCCATCTAAGACATAAGATGCCTCCCCTGCCTGCTAAAGTGTTGGGCTACATCTGGAACCCAGAGGAATGAACTATTCCCAATCTGATAAAAGACAAACTCCTAGCACTCCAACATCCCATATCAGCAAAGGGATCCAGCCAACACTTGCATTCTGGCATCCATCCATTCCTTTCTTCAGTATTTTCTCTTATCTATCCAGTTAACCTGTAACTTTTCTACTTTCAGTTATCAAAACTGAAGTCCTTACTGAGGCAGAGCCAATTTACCCTATGAACCGAGATTCCTATTATGCCCTGGGTAGTGGAAAAGCTCCTTTAAAACTGGATCAGTAACAGAGATGTCCTTATTGAAATGAAAATGGCATTCATAGAACCAAGCTACACTCAGCCCAATGGAGTGTCACACTCCATGAGGAAACAGCCACTGAGGTTAACCTGCCCAAGTCCCTCAAAATGCCTCTGCCTCTTGTTCAGTGGGAACTGGAGGGAGGATAGCCAGTGCTATCCTCAAGAAAACCAGTGGTCTCTCTTTACTGACAGAGTGAGCATGGGGTAGAAGGGAGCCAGACAACGGACAGCAGCAGCCTCTCACCCCTATTCAAATGCTCCAATTTCCATATGGCAAATACTCCTGGCACATGAGGTTTACATTTTCAGAGACTCCTAGTTAATGGCTAATGGGTTAACTACATGGTTCAGACTCTGGAAATATCAGGGCTGGAAAATATAAGACATATGGGGTCAAAAGATGTGGGGAGAAACATTGTTATACCGACTCCCAATCTGCCCACTTTGATGCACCATGCCTTGGTTTATATCAGACAAGACATGGAAGAGGCATGATATAACACTAAAGCTGATGAACTAATCCAAATATCCAAGCAAATAAGCCTCTTGAAGGAGGCAGAGTCCCAGAGCTTTGGGATGATCTACCCTACCCCTTCTACTAGAGGGTACATGAGAGGAGAGGTCAGGGCATTTAAGCATCATCAGGTTACAACAATGGATGGTTAAAAAAAGGAGTCAACCCAGCAGAGAGGCATTTATACATTAGGGACTGTACCGTGTGCTAGAAATCTAGACACTGAACCCACCTCCTGGAGAAGAAACTCACAGAGGAAGATCACATCAGAACTGGCACATCAACTTCATGAACCCTCTCCCTGCAACGGCAGAGCCAGTGGACAAGCTGTAACCATGGTGAACACCTACACATGTCACCTATTTGCTGATCCATGTGATGCATGAACCTCTGCTAGTGTTACTGGGCTAACAAACAGCTTTTCCAGCCTTTGGGTTTGCCACAAGTTATACAGTCAGATCAAGGCTCTCATTTTACTACAAAGCCAATGTAACAATGGGAATTACGAAATACCAGCAGCGAGTAGAGAGACCTAAGAGGCTTTTAAAACAAGGGCTACTGAAATAACAGAGGGCAATGGTGTCCAAAGATCTTTCAAAATATTGCCAAAGAGTCTTTGGTATCTCTCTTCAGGCCATGATGATGACATCATCCAAAATGTCTACACTGCTGATGGGAATGCAAACTAGTGCAACCTCTTTGGAAGACAGTGTGGCGATTTCTAAAAGAACTAGATATTGACCTTCCATAGGACCCAGCAATCCCCCTACTGGGAATATACTCAGAGGAACTTAAATCATTCTACAGAAAAGATACCTGCATATACATGTTTATGGCAGCACTATTCACAATAGCAAAAACATGGAACCAACTGTGCTATCGAAACTGAACTGGATACAAAAAATGTGGTACATATACACAGTGGAATATCACACAGCCATAAAGAAGGGCAAGTATATGGACTTCATAGCAACTTGGATGGATTTAGAGTCTGTCATACTCAGTGATCTATCACAGAAAGAAAGAACAGAGTACCATATGTTCTCACTCATAAGCAGACCCTGAACATTGACCATACTACTGCAAGAAAGGGATTGGCAGTAGTGGGATACTGCTGGGGTGGGGGTGGGGATACAACATCAATAAGGGTACCTGACCTCAAACTAGGCAAAGTGGGGACCAAAGGGAGGCCCAGACTTTACCTGTACAATAACTGTATACCTCATCCTGAATTGTACCCCACATCTTAAAAAAACCCAAAAAACATAAATATCTGATCTTACAGAAGATAGAAACAATAATGAAAAGACCAGTAGTGAAGCGAACCTGGCAGAAAATGCACAGGGGGAGTCACAGTGCCACCTCCCAAGGGTCTACCCCTAAGGCTACTACAGCTAGAGACAAACTGCCTAGAAAAATTTCCCCTGGGCTGAAGCGATGTTTCACATCGAAACATACCCATACTATATTGCCACAAGCAGAAACGGGCCAAATATCCAACACAAGTGATGTTTATTTTTTAAATAACTTGGTCCCATGTATGATTGCTCCATAGATCAGGATCCAATCTGGTGCACAGCTAAATTAAACTTTGCAAATTGTCGAGAGTACTTCTGAAACATATCTCATGCCTATGGAAAAACACCAGTGCTACTTACTCTTGGCAATCAGCTGGAAATTCAGTCACAATGCATATCAGTCTGAGCAGAAAGGGTCATACAAATGCCCACCAAACCAAATCAGTATACCACCTTCACCACAGCAATATGTATCCACACAAGTCTCAAAGCATGCTGGGCCTTACCGTAACACTTCCCCCCTGGCCATATCCTCTCATAA
The DNA here is from genome assembly GCF_000164805.1 of Carlito syrichta. Taxonomy (NCBI): domain Eukaryota; kingdom Metazoa; phylum Chordata; class Mammalia; order Primates; family Tarsiidae; genus Carlito; species Carlito syrichta. Next base: position 72,839 of record NW_007259552.1, on the reverse strand, counting down.
GCTTCCCTTATCAATATGATCCCTAACCATCCACATCCAACAACATTGACATCCAACAAATGTGTGAGGCTCATCTTACACAGACATGTTGACAGTGGTGAGCCTATAACCAACTGAGCTGACCCAGGTACCGACTGCAGAGTGGAAAACCTCAAACTTGTTTGACTATAGCACTGTATGATCCTATTCATACCACCTGGAACTGCACTAAGTCACAGAAACTTACCTTCAAAGGAACACAGAGACTATAGGCATCAGGGAAACCTAGTGAGTTTCAAGGAGAATCAAATGGCCTCTTCTTTTCACACGCTTCCCCACCACCCAACCCTAGGAAGAGTACCTTCTGCACTTAGGTTTGGCTCAAAATTTTAGTAGATTTTTATTCAGTGATGGAACCCTCTGAGTTCTTGGTCCTACAAACCACACTAGCCACAACTTTTCAATGCAACAAAGAGTTTTTCCAGTAGTCCCCTGGTACCAACAACCCCAGGATCACTCTTCTCAGGGGCAGGCAGAACATCATATATATGGCATACTAAAAGAAACACAGATAGCCATGTCCAAGGAATTATTCACACAGACTAAACAAATGACTCAAGGACTTATATTGTTGGTGGAATCTCAGTGCACTTTAGGGACCATGGTACTAGACAACTGCACATCCTTAATCATGAATTGGCTCTTGAGGATAAGGGGGGAGGGTCTATGTGTTAGTGACCATCTTGCTGCATGTAGGTAGATGACACCAAGTTTTACCAATAGCCAGGGACATGTATCAAAGTGGACATAATGCCACTCTGCTGACTACCCAGATTGAACAAATCAAACGCTCCCCCTTTACTCATCTATTCTCCTGGCTTTCCCCCACTAAGTGAGCTGACTGGCTGTGGACAAGCTTTGAAATCCTAGTATGTGCCATTGTAGAGAACTTTATCACTGACTCCAAACTCAGGCATTACAAAACAATACACAACTTAGATGATGAAACCATGGAACCAGGGGAGGGGTTACTATATACATGAGCCCAAAATGGCCCCTCTACGTGGGCCTCTTTGCTGTTTACTTCTGTTCAGCAAGCTGAGACGGTTAGCTCAAAGCCTGCTGGCACCACACTCAAACTTTCACATATGCAATTGCATTAACTATAGCCCACATCAATACTTTTTGAAGCCAGTCAAAGCCTGCCTGCTTTGCATACCTCGTGAAACTGTACCCAATGTCTGCTAGCCATAGATAAAGACAAAACCTGGGGCCATAAAAGACCCCAAGCAGCCACTGCTGCTCTTCAGAGTTCTCTGACCTAGAGATTTTCTGCTATGGGTTGAATTACGTCCCCCTAAAATTTATATGTTGAAGCTCCAAGTCTCAGAGTCATTTGGAGATAAGGTCTTTAAGAAGGTAGTTAAGTTAAAATGAGGTTCTTCAGGTGGGCCTTAATCCAATCTGGTTAGCGTCCTTACAAGAAGAGGAGATGAGGACACAGACACACATGAAGGGATGACCATGTGAAGACACAGGAAGAAGGCTGTTTGCAGGCCAGAGAGAGGGCTTGGGTGAAACCAGACTGGCCAACACTTCCTTGCTTGCCCTGCTCCTCTTCTGGGTGGTGATCTCCAGCCACTGCCTCTGGAAGGTCTCTTGCTACAAGGGATTTCCCCTCAGGCAACCCACTAAAGTGTCGTCCCCATAAAGCTCCCGTTTCTCTGGCCACTCTGTGGTTGCATTCTTTCCTTGATCAGTCTCAAAATCCTCACACTCATCACATCTATTTGCACCTCTATCTTATATGTATGTCTGTATATGTCTGTCTAGGTCGTCTTTTCTTGGATGTACACATGCACATGTCTGTTGCTGGTAGCTGAGACCCAGTGAAGCCGGGTGTCGTGCCTGACATCCAAAAGTAACAACCCACACTACAAGCGTTGAGGGAGTGTCCGCAAAGCCATTGCTAAGTCCCAAAACTCCACTTGTTGCCCGTTCCCAGAAATCACCACCACCACAGCAACTGCATGTAGGTATTCATTAGATGTGCTAACAGATTTATATGTGATATCACAGGAAGACGTCAAACAATCTTCTGAATTAAATACTATTATTCCCCATTTCCAAGTCAGAAAATCCAAGCAAGTTAAGAAATGGCAATGTTAGATAACTTGCTTTGTATCAAACAACAATATCTTGCAGGATTTGATTTGGAATCTAGATCGATTTGACTGCAGAGCCACAAGTAGTAAATACATGCAACTTAATTCCAAGGCCATTCAAGAACTGGGTTGCATTTGCTCTGCAAGTCACCCAACACATATATATCATATATAACTGCTAAGACTATATTGTGCCTGAATAACAGATATCTTTGGACATGAGGGTGGTAAGTACATCGTGGCTAAATAGGAATATACATCCAAGTCGCTAAAGTTACTGTGATTTGCATTCTGATTGCCAGATCTTTTCTCCAGGATGCTAAAACACATTTCATAGTATAACCACGGAGTTTTAGAATCAAAGAACTTAAAAATTTGAAGTTTGGAGATTATCTAGTCTAGCTCTCACATTATAGCTTCAGAAAAAACTAATGCCCATGAGTGGAAATAAACTTGCTTAGAAAGCCTGGAATGTTAGTAAAAGAGCTATAAACATAACCTGAGCTCTATTACGCAGTGATAAAAATAACACTGAAAACAACAATAATTATAATAAGAGCTAGTACCATTTTGGGGGTAGCTGCAATATGCCCTGTATGTATATTACTTATTTAATCCTTCAAAACGATCTTTTAGTATAGGCATTATTTCCATCTTGAATAAAACAAAAGAGTTTGTTTTTGTTTTTGTTTTTTGAGTTGGAGTCTCACACTGTCGCCCAGACTGGAGTGCAGTGGCCGCTCCTGGCCACCGCAGCCTCGACCTGCTGGGCTCCGGCGATCCTTCCACCTCAGCCTTCCAAGTAGCTGGAACTACAGGTACACGCTGCCACTCCCGGCTGATTTTTTGATTTATTGTAGAGATGAGGTCTCACCAAGTTGCCCAGGTGGGTCGCGAACCTGCGGGTTCAGGCAATTCACTCACCTCAGCCTCCCAAAGCACGGGATTACAGGCTGAGCCACCGAGCCCGGCTAACAAAAGAGTTTTTAAGGTCCAGGATCACACAGGTGATACATAGCAAAATCCAGACTTGAATTGCATTTTCTTATAGACTCAGGATTCTGTTTCCCCATTATATTATTTCATCTAAATTTCAGAATTTATCTATTTATTAATATTATTTATTCATGCTGTTTAACCTACAGAAAAATAATTGAAAATGATGTCAGTGAGAACAGGATTAAGGCAAATATGATAGGTATTTCATGATCAATATCAAAGAGATCTCCAAAATAGCTCAGCTTTATACTTGCCTCAAAGAAAGCCTGTAGGAAAGTGATGTGTGCATTGCTTATTGCCACCTTAAGCTGTAAAGAAATGGACTCATCTGGAAAAGTCAATGCCTTATTTTCTCTTTTGTAAGATTCAGCAGTTAATTCTTTTGGAGACATTTCATTTGTGTCCTCAATTATATAAACTTTTTTCTTATTTGGTTTGTACCAGTAGTTACTGGATCACTCAGAAATGACAGAAGGAGACTCAGATGTGTTCTGTCTGTATTGACTCTCTTGGATGAACTCCTCACCTGCGGTGACATGGCATCGGTCACCAGAGTTGTATTTGAGGAAAATAGCCAGTTGTCTTGTGAAGCTTTTCCCAAAACTTCTTCAGGGCTGCCTTTTCCCTATCAATCTCCCTGAATCGCATATCTAAAGTCTTCTGTAGTTTTTGAATGTGAATCTTGGTCCTCTTATCCTCTGCAAGGTTGTTCACAAGGGCTCTCCGCAGGTACAGGGATTCTTCTACTTTGAAGGTGCTTTTCTTCATTAAATAGCCACCCATGTTCACACTTTGGCAGAAGATGTTCAAGACAGGACAGCAAGGCTGCCTGTAAAGGTCTCTGTAAAATGATTCTCCTGTGGTTTGGAACACTAGAACCATAGCACCATGGAAACAGAGCCTCCCAGAATCTTAGAGGAGCTGAGTGGCATCAGAGATTGACTTAGCTCAAATCCTCTCAAGGTTTTGAGCTTGTGGATATTCATAGTTTAAAAATGTAGATGAGGGTATTGACAGGTCAGAAAGGCCATCAAGGTGTACCTACTGCCATCTTGCGCTTTTTCTTAGGCTGAATGGTAAGTGCCTTTAAGTGTTTATAACCAAGACCAGAATGTTTACGGAGAAAAAAATTAGAAAGTTGATTCAGTAATTTTGTTTCATTGTAGAAGTGATTCTTTATCTCCTTATGTGTATACTTGGAGTTGCTAAATAATCGAGATTGTATCATTTGTCTAGGTTTAGGATTAGACTTAAATTAGATTAAAAAATTTCATGAAGTATTTAGCTTTCATATAGAAAAGAACAGGAAACAGGAAAATCTTACAGGTATCTATTCATTTTAACAAAAAAAGAAACAAGAAATGTAAATAAAAATTAATGAGATTATAAAGATGGGAAGAGGTAAGGTGGATAGGATGAGGGAATGGGAATAGGGTAGGAGGAATAGGAAGAGGGACACTTCTTTGAGAACACCTTTCATACATTTAGAAATAAACCGATTTTTTCATGTGCTCAAAAATAATGAACTTCAACAAGAATTGAGGAAGGTGGTACTCCAAACCACTTTATGTATATTCTAAGACTATGCAAAGGAGCAAATACATTATGGATAATGAGGGCCAGGTTCTCTCAGCTGGAAAAAGAGTTACAAGCCGGGCTCGGTGGCTCAGCCTGTAATCCCGCGCCTTTGGGAGGCTAAGGTAAGTGGATTGCCTGAGCCTGCGGGTTCGAGACCCGCCTGGGCAGCGAGACCTCATATCTACAATAAATAAAAAAATCAGCTGGGCGTGGTAGCGCATGCCTGTAATTCCAGCTACTTGGAAGGCTGAGGCGGAAGGATTGCCGGAGCCCAGCAGGTCGAGGCTGCGGTGGCCGGGAACGGCCACTGCACTCCAGTCTGGGTGACAGAGTGAGACTCCAACTCAAAAAAACAAAAACAAACAAACAAACAAAACAAAAAAAAGAAAAAGAGCTACAACTAAAGAAAAGAGGTTACACTGCACCCTGTGGAGCTGAATTGGAATTGGAAAGATCGGTATGAATTTATGTTTCTATGAATAAGTATAAATTTGTGGTCCTATGAATTAGTATGAATTCTTGTGAAGAAGGGTACACTAGAAACTGATCTCCAAAGATGCCTTACAGTCTTGGGACTTTGTGATTCTTCCAATTACAGGTTGGATTTTTGAAAATTCTTTCTGAAAAAATGCAGAAGATAGGTTTTGTGTCTCCTCTTTAGGTTTTATCTATGACTTTTACCTAGGTCCTGATTCTGTTATAGTATTCCTTTTAAACACCCTTTTAAACTCATTATGAGCAGATGCATGTAAAATTCTTCCAGTCCCCTTTAATCAGCAGCAGAAAATCTATAAATGTCCATTCCTATTTCACCTATAGGAATGGACACTTTTCTTCTGACAGAAAATTAACTTTGAACTATGGCCTTCGGAACCCACCAAAAGATTTAGCAAAACAATCATATTATCACGACTAGTCATGAGTATAATTATTGATAGCCTGATTAGATCACATTCTGAGGGAATCTGACTCTGGTCCACATGTTGAAAGTAAGGTCCAAAGGGACCTTTGCCAACAGGATACACTGATAGAAATGATCAAGTTGGCAGGAGGTTTGGAAATGAATGTTTGGACAGAGATTTGGGCAAGACAAGACAATGCCTTCCAATCACTCAAGTGCTGTCCTATGGAAAAGGAATTAGATGCTGTTCTCTAACAGCAGAATCAGGATCAGCAATAGAAACTGCAGATTACACTCAGGGTGATGAGGAATTTTCCCACTCTTTAGAGGTGTCCACTAATAAAATAATATCACTGTCTCTAGAGATGTTCAAACCAAAACAGAAATACATAGGGCTGTGTACAAAGCAAGGACTCCATTGTACTCTGAAATATATCATCTCTAAGCCCTCTTCTAGATTCGAAAGGGTGATGATAATGAACAGCCATGTATCATTTTTCAGCACACAATGGCAGAAAAGAACTATAGCTGTTATTTTACATGTGAAGACAGTGAGATTCACAGAACTGAAGAGCTCTGCTAAAAACCAAGCCAGGGAGTACTGAGGATGGGAGAGCTGCCAGACTCTTGGCATGAAAGGACTCTGTCCAAACCTCTAGACTAAGAGACAACGAAACCCTAACATGGCTTCTAGCAGCTTGAGCCCACGTCCCTAGGATGACCCCAGCCCCCCTGCATTTAAAAAGCCTGCCAGAGAAAGCTCAAGGCTGTCAGGAGGATGGACAGTTCCAGTCACTACCAATCCCTGACCTGTGTCTTGACCTCCCTCCTCCTTAGAGCAATTCCTGAAAAAGGTAAAAGTAAAGATGCATATTGACAGCTGTCAATGCGTATCTCCTACAACTCAGGCGTGTCTCTCTCAAGGATCTGAGAGCCTTTCCTTTGAAATGTCACCAGAAAAAAAGGCCTCTGTCTCTGTAGGGGCACAGACGCCTCACTTCAGACACGGTTGCCTCATCACATTTTCGCTGACCAACCCTTTGTAATTTTTCACTTTCCTGACTCTACTGAGCCCACTTCATTCTCCCCTTATGCCCTCATTCTCCTTTAAAAGACCCAACATCCAGTCACTTCTGCACAGGTTGGAATAGGGCTCAGCTCTTTCCCCTACTGTCAGTAGTGACTGACCAAAATCTGTGCTCATCCCCTTAACCAATGTCCAGCTGTGTTTATCTCTGACAGGCACTACTGAAACCCTGTTCTCAACTGACCCTGCATGACTCCTAGAAGTTACTATCTTACCTCCATGAAAAGCCTTGGGCTCTTCAGATTCCACATATCAGTGAAGCATTTTTTTGGGGGGAATAGCAGAATCCAAATGTCTTAGAAGGGGTCTACCCAAACTCTGGGGCTTCTCATCCTGTACCCCAAACCCAGCTCAGCTGCAGCCCAACCCTATTCTGTGAAACTGAAGGGCTGGGCTCTGAGCTGAGCAGGGCCAAGTGTTAAATCCATGAAATTTCAGACTAGTCCATGTGGTATGGGCCCAGATTAGAGTCATACACAGCTGGGTTCGTCAGATGACATTGCTGGAGCCTGCGGGTTTTTGTGCTGGGTGACATCAGCAGTTAAGACACTGCTAGCTACTCAATATAGCTGTGCCAAACAGGTCAGGGCTCTTTTACAACAGAGGGCAGGGAGATAGCTGTTAGGAGAGGCAAACTCTTGGTCAGAGATATGCATGTTCTAAGATTTGGAACTGAAGGTGACTGTAAGACCACTAATCTCATCAGGGCTACACATATACACACCACACACACACACACACACACGCACAAGCACACACACACACCTGAGGATGCCTTTGGACTTCCATAGAGCATGAACTTGGAGGTAACTCAGTATTTTCTAGTTTTTTTTTTTTTTTGAGTTGGAGTCTCACTCTGTCGCCCAGACTGGAGTGCAGTGGCTGCTCCCAGCCACCGCAGCCTTGACCTGCTGGGCTCTAGCGATCCTTCCGCCTCAGCCTTCCAAGTAGCCGGAACTACAGGCGCGCGCTACCATGCCGGGCTAATTTTTTGATTTAGTGTAGAGATGAGGTCTCGCCAAGTTGCCTAGGCGGGTCTTGAACCCGCGGACTCAGGCAATCCACTCACCTCGGTCTCCCAAAGCACGAGATTACAGGCTGAGCCACCGAGGCCGGCCATATTTTCTAGTTTTTATTGGGCAGAAATATTCCAGCTGATGTACAAGGTTACATTTGGACAATAAAGTTTTAAAATAATGTTTTACACGTTGTAGCAGTTAAGAAGGATCCAAGATCACTATGGGCTTATTTTAAGCCACTGCTTCTGTCCAAAGCAATCAGAAGTGGGCGGAGACTTCAATGGAGAAAAAAAGATGACTGCTTTGGGACACAAAGAGAGGCTGAATGAAGAACGCCAGTCAAGGAAGCTTGGGCCACTTCCCCTAATGCTTTATTCTCCATGTGCAAATGGCAACACAGGAGCAGAAATGGGAGAGCAGCAGTATATTCCATGGCAAAGAAGGGCAGAATGAGGTGGAAAGGTTGAGTCAAGGAGGAGGAGCGAGACTGAAGTCACGAATTGCAAGTGGTTGCTGAGGGACCTCGTGGCAGATATCGATGTGTGGTCAGGGGCCGATACGGCAGCTTAAAGGTGCCCAACTCACTTGGACTGGACCGTCTCTACCTCAGGTCATCATCGGTGTGGAAAACAAATGGGTGCTGCCTCCTCTGGAAATACCCTTTCAGACCTGACATAGATGTGAATTAGACTCTGAGGTTGGCTCCTCCAAGACACCCTGACCCCTAGCCAGCTTTGGAGGATGTTGAGGTAGTGAACGAGGCCTGGGAGGACCTGGGCCACTCTCCCACAGGCCATGTAGTCTAATGTATGCTGCTTTTCATCTGCAGGAGAATGTAGAAGACATAAACTCGAACATACAGCAATAAAAACTATCCAAAGAAAAATGAAAGACTGAAAATAAAAAGCAGATTATAAGTGACCTGTGGGAAAACTTAAAGTAGCCTAAATATAAATGAGTGTAGTCCCTGAAGAAGAGGAGAGTGGAATAAAAAAATTTGAAGAAATAACTGCCAGTTTTCAAAAATTTGATAAACAAAAAATTTTAGAAATTAAAGATCAAGATAAAGACTCAGACAAGGAATATCTGAATGAATTAGTAACATAGGGCACATCTGCCCCATAAGAAATGTTAAAAGGAGTCCTTCAGGCAGAAAGAAGAAGATGCCATATGGACATATGGATCTTCACAAGTGAACGAAGAACACTAGAAGTAGGATGTATGTGGGTAAATGTATATATGTTTTCTTATTTTAAAAATTCTCTTTGGGAGCCCTTCTACAGCAAAGTAATAATGTATTATGGGGTTTATGACGTCTATTATAGTAACATGCATTACAGTAATAGCACAAAGGCTAGTTGAGTCGAAATGAAGTATACTATTGTAAGGCTCCTATACTATAACATGAAGTCGTTATTATGTGGGTTATATTACAGGAAGTTAGTGATAAAGATGTAAAAACTGCAATCTATGGCAACCACCAAAAACAATAAAAAAGAAAGTTATAGCTAATAAGCCAAAAAGGTAACATAAAACCATAAAAACGACTCATTCCAAGAGCAGGCACAAAAAGAGGGAAATGGGAACAAAGAGAAGATAGGACAAACAAAAAGCATGTTTGTAAAACCACAGAATGAAGTTCAGCCTTGTCACTAATAGCATTAAATGTAAATGGGCTATCTAGCCTGCTAGTAGGCTGGGTAAAATGGCTCATGTCTGTAATCCCAGCACCTTGGGACACCAAGGTAGAAGGATCACTTGAGGCCAGAAGCTCAAGATCAGCCTGGACAACACAGTGAGACCCTTTCTCCACACACACACACACACACACACACACACACACACACACACAAAATTAGCCAGGGGTGGTGGCGCACACCTGTAGCCTCAGCTACTTGGGTGGCTGAGGTGGGAGGATCACCCAAGCCCAGAAGTCTGAGGCTGCAGTGAGCTATGATTGCACCACTGCACACCAGCCTAGGCAACAAAGTGAGACTTTGGCTCACAAACAAATAAATGAACAGCACCATCAAAAGGTAGATATTGTCAAATTAGGTAAGAAAGCAAAATTCAACTCTATGCCTCCTACAAGAAAAACATTACAAATATAAAGACACAAATAAGTAAAAGCAAAAGCTGGAAAAAGATATACCATGTAACATTGATCAAAGGACAGCTACAGTGGCTAAATCAACAAAAGACAAAGTAGATGTCAAAGAAAAGACAATCACCATAGTTGCAAAGAGTCATTTCATAATGATAAGGGGGTCAATTAATCAAAGGTTCATAACAATTATATACACTTATGCACCTGACACTTGAACTTCAAATACATGAGGCAAAAGGGTACAGAATTGGCAGGAGAAACAGAAAAATCTAAAATTATATTGAGGAGTTTCAATACCCTTTTCTCAATAATTGGTTTTTAAAAATAGCTGGGCCGGGCTCGGTGGCTCAGCCTGTAATCCCGCGCCTTTGGGAGGCTGAGGTGAGTGGATTGCGTGATCCCGCGGGTTCGAGACTCACCTGGGCAGCGAGACCTCATCTCTACAATAAATCAAAAAATCAGCCGGGCGTGGTAGCGCATGCCTGTAATTCCGGCTACTTGGAAGGCTGAGGCGGAAGGATCGCCGGAGCCCAGCAGGTCGAGGCTGCGGTGGCCAGGAGCGGCCACTGCACTCCAGTCTGGGCAACAGAGTGAGACTCCAACTCAAAAAAAAAAAATTTTTAAATTTAAAAAATTAAAAAAAATTAAAAATAGGCAGAGAACCAGTGAAGATGCAGAAGATTTAAACAACATTATCAACTTGCTCTAATTGACATTAGTAGAATACTCCACCAAACAGCAGCAGAATACATATTTTTTAAATAAAATATTTCTAAATATTTGATGTTCTTGGCCATAAAATAGGTCTTGATTAATTTAAATTATTTAAATCCTAAATAGTATGTCAATGGACTATAATGAAATCCAAGTAGGAATCAGCAACAGAAGGATCTCTATAATATCTCCAAATACTTGGAAATAAAACAGCACACTTCTAATTAACCCATGGATCAAAAATGAAATCAGAAGGAAAATTAGAAAGTATTTTGAATTAAGTGACAATGAAAAAAAGCCAAAATGTACCAAAGTTTGTGGGGGTGCAGCCAAAACAGTATTTGGGGGAAATTTATAGCACTAGAGGTCTATATTAGAAAGTCCTCAAGTCATTGACTTCAGCTTTCCCCTTAAAAAAACTAGAAAATGATAAAAATAGATTAAAGACTTAAACATAAGACCCGAAACGATACAACTTCTAAAAGAAAAAAGTTTCCTTAAATTAGTTTTGGCAATTATTTCACAGGCATGACATAAAAAGCACAGCAACAAAGGCAACAATAGACAAGTGAGACTTATACCAACACAAAAAGCTTCTACATAGCAAAGGAAATAATCCATCGAGTGAAAAGGCAACCTACAGAGTAGGAGAAAATATTTGCAAACGATTTATCATATAAGGTTCATTTCTAAAATATATAAGGAACTCCTACAACGCAATAGCAAAAAATCAAATAACACAGTTTTAAAAATGGGCAAAGGACTTGAACAAACATTTCTCCAAAGAAGATACATATCTGGCCAACAAGAATATGAAAAGGTGCTCAAAATCATATCAGGGGAAAAATGAAAGTCAAAACCACAATAAGATATCATCTCATCTCTGTTAAGATGGCTATTTAAAAAAAAATAAGTGCTGGTGAGATTGTAAATAAATTGGAAGCTTATAGACTATTGGTGGGAATGTAAAATGATGCAGTCGCTATGGAAAATACTGTGGAGGTTCTTCAAAACATTAAAAATACAACTACCATATGATCCAGCAATCCCACTTCTTGTTATGTATTCAAAATAATTGAAATTAGGATCTCAAAAAGATATCTGCACACCCATGTTCATTGTAATAATCATCACAAAAACCAAGATATGAAAACAATCCAAATATCCAAAAACATATGAGTAGATAAAGAAAATGTGGCATGTACATACAATGGAATATTGTTTAACCGTTAAAAAGGAGAAAAGCTTATCCTTTGTGACAATATGCATGAAAGTGGAACACATTATGCTAAGTGAAATAGTCAGTCACAGAAGGACACTCCATGACTCCACTCATATACAGTATCTAAAATAGTCAAACTTACAGAAACAGAAAATAAATAGTGGTCGTTAGAGGATAAAGGAAGGAGAAAACGGGAAATTGCTGAATGGGTATAAAGTTACAGTTATACAAGATGAGTAAGTTCTAGAAACCAATGTAGTGCTTACAGTTAACACCACAGTATTATGCACTTAAATATTTGTTAAGATCTCAGGTCAAGTGTTCTTCCCACATACACACAAATTAAAAACAAAACAAAACAAAAACCAACAAGGAAGCACAAAAAAACATCTGGAGATTATGGATGTTTATCAGCTTGAATGCAGTGATGGTATTGTGAGAACATGCATATGACCAAACTCTTCAAACCATGTAGAGTAGATATGTGCAGATTTTTGTATATCAGTTATGTCTCAGTAAAGCTGTGAAAAACGTTGAGCTGACACACACACAACAACAATAAACTATAAAATAAGCAAATTAAGCCCAAAGTAAGCAGAAGAAGGGGAATGACAAAGATCTATAACCATAAAACAGAAAAGAGGAAAACTACAAAGAAAAGAAATGAATTTCAAATGATTATTTGAGATCCATAAAATTTCAGATTCTACAGATATTAAAGGGCAATAAGATAATATTAACAACTTTATGTTAATATATTTAACACCTTAGATGAAATTCCATAAAATATAAAAATTACCAAGGGTCACTCAAGAAGAAAAACATCTATTAAAAACTGAATGTAGTTAAAAATCTACCTACGGAGAAAACCCCAAATATATGGTTTCACTGTTAAATGGCATCATATTTTGCTTTTATTGTTTATTCATTTTCTTTTATGGAGACAGGGTCTAACTATGTTGCCCAGGCTGCTCTCAAATTCCTGGGCTCAAATGCTCTTCCTGCCTCAGTCTCTCAAAGTGCTAGGATTATAGACATGAGCCACTGTGTCTGGTCTCTGCACCAAATATTTAGAGAGTAAATAATATTAATTATACAGAAACTCTTCTGGAAAACTGCAGAGGAGGAAACATTTCCCAACTCATTCTAACAAGCTAGTGTCTTGGTCCATTTAGGCCGCTATAACAAAATACTCTAGACTGAGTAATTTATAAATAACAGAAATGTATTGCTCTCACTTCCAGGGTAAAAGAAGTCAAAATCAAGGTGCAAGCAGACTCAGTGTCTGGTGACATTCCTCATAGATGGCATCTGTTATGTGTCCTCACATGGTTGAGAAGATGAACAAACTCTTGAGCCTCTTTTATAAGGGCACTAATCCCATTCATGAGGGCTCAGTTCTCATGACCTAATCATCTCTTAAAGTCCACACCTCTTAATAACATTGCATTGGTGGTTAGGTTTCAACATATGAATTTTGGGAGGACACCAATATTCAGACCATAGGAGCCAGCATTACATTGTGAAACCAAAACAAGACACAGACATTATAGGAGAAGAAAACTACAGGTGAATATCCCTCATGAACACAGATGCGAAAATTATCAAATTAATAAAAGTTTAGCTAAATGAATCCCACGATATATAAAATAATTAATACATAATGACTAAATGAGGTTTATTCTTTAAATGCAAGATTGGTTTAATTTTGAAAATCAGTTAATATAAACTGTCACATTAGGAAAAGTAAAGATGAAAAATTCTATGACAGTGTCCATAGATGCAAAAAAAAGTACTGAAAGAGTCCAACATTCATTACTAACTTAAAACCCTTAGTAAACTAAGAATTGAAGGTAACTTCCTTAACTTGATAAAGTTCACTGACCAAAAATCTGTGGCTAACATCTTATTAGTGATGAAAGACTGGATGATTTTCCCCTAACATCAGAACACAAGGCAAAAATGGTCATTGTCATCATTTCTATTCAACAGTGTACTAGAGATTCTAGCCAGTGCAATAAGATAAGAAATAGAAAGTGACTTGATTTAAAAGGGAAAAGTAAAATTATCTTTAACTTGCAAATTATATGATGGTTTATGCAGAGAATTCTGTAAAATCAACAACAAACTACTAGAACTAATAACTAAGCTAAAATAGATCACAAAACATAAGGCCACAAAAATCAATTGTATTTTGATATATTAACAAAAAATAAAATTTTGAAAAGTTTAGATACCATTTACAACACTACCAACAACATACAAAATACTAAGATGTAAAGTTAATTAAATATATGCAGGATATGTATGCTGAAAACCATAAAATAGTGATGAAAGAAACTAAAGAAGACCTAAATAAATGGAGAGAGAGAGACACACTGTATTCAAGGACTAGACTCAATATTGTTAATATGTCCATTCTCCCCAATTTGATCCAGTGATTCAACACAATCTCAACAAATTTTCTAGAAGGATATTTTTGTAGATATCAAGAAGATGATTCTAATATTTATATGGAAAAGCCCATAATCTAGAAGTCAAAGCCACTTGAAAAAGAAGATTAATTTTTGTGTATGGTGATATGTAGGGGTCCTGTTTCAACCTTTTGCATGTGATCAGTCAGTTTTCCCAGCACTATTTACTGAATAGGTTCTCTTTTCCCCAGTGGCGGCTGTTGGAGGCTTTGTCAAAGATGAGCTGGTTGAGAAATTGAGGCTTTGCCTCCAGAATCTCTATCCTGCTCCATTGGTCTATATGCCTGTTCTTGTACCAATACCAGGCTGTTTTGATTATTGCAGCCTTATAGTAAAGTTTGAAGTCTGGAAGTGTGATACCTCCTGATTTTTTTTCTTTTGCTAAGGATTATTTTGGCTATTTGTGGTTATTTAAGTTTCTATATGAATTTCTGTATGTTCATTTCCAGGTCTGAGAAGAATGATGTTGGTAATTTAACGGGTATTGCATTGAATCTATAGATTGCCCTTGGTAGGATGGACATCTTAACAATGTTGATTCTTCCTATCCATGAACATGGAATATTTTCTCATTTGTTTGTGACTTCTTGGATTTCTTTGAGCAGTGTCTTGTAGTTCTCATTGTAAAGGTCTTTCACTTCTCTGGTTAGGAAGATGCCAAGGTATTTCATTTTTTTTGTGATTATTGTGAATGCGATCATGCTTTTTATTTGGTTCTCTGCCTGCTTGTTGGTGTATAAGAATGCAACTGTCTTTTGCACATTTATTTTGTACCCAGAGACTTTACCAAAGTCCTTTCAGTGCAAGCAGGTTTTTGACAGATTCTCTTGGATTTTCAAGGTATAGGATCATATCATCAGCAAAGAGGGATAAGTTGACTTCCTCTTTTCCTATTTGAATACCCCTGATTTCCTTCTCCTGTCTAATTGCCCTAGCTAGGATTTCCAACACAATGTTGAGCAAGAGGGGTGAGAGTGGGCAGCCTTGTCTTGTTCTAATTTTCAAGGAAACTGTTTCCAATTTCTGTCCATTTAGCAATATGTTAACTGTGGGTTAACAGTAGATGGCACTTACTATTTTGAGGTATGCTCCTTCTATACCTAGATGTTTGGGGGGGTTTTCAAGAAGGGATGCTGAATTTTATCAAAAACTATTTCTGAGATGCTAAAATTCTTAACAAGATTCTTGCAAGTCAACAACTCATCTCAAAAATCATCCACCATGACCAAGTAGGCTTCATCCCAGTGATGCAGGGTTGGTTCAACATATGCAAGACCATAAACATAACCAAATACATCAACAGATGTAAAGACAAAAACCACATGATAATATCATTAGATGCGGAAAAAGCTTTTGATAAAACCCAGCACCCCTTCTTGATAAAAACCCTTGAACAGATATCTAGGCATAGCTGGAACATACTTCAAAACTGTAAGAGCCATCTATGAGAAACCCACAGCCAGCATACTGCTAAACAGACAGAACTTGGAATGATTTCCCCTAAAAACCAGAATAAGACAATGATGCTCATTCTCACCCCTCCTGTTCAATATGGAAGTCTTAGCTAGAGAAGTCAGACAAAAGAAGGAAATCAGGGGTATCCAAACAGGAAAAGAGGAAGTTAAGTTATCACTCTTTGCAGACGATATGATTCTATACCTCAAAAGCCCAACAGAATCTGTAAAAACCTCCTTGCACTGATAAAGGACTTTGGCAAAGTCTCAGGGAACAAAATAAATGTGCAAAAGACAGTCGCATTTCTATACTCCAACATAAACAAACAGAAACCCAAATAAAAAGCACAATCCCATTCACAATAGCCACAAAAAAATCAAATACCTTGGCAAGTTCTTAACCAGAGATGTGAAAGACTTTTACAACGAAAACTACAAAACACTGCTCAAAGAAATCAAAGATGACACAAACAAATGGAAAAATATTCCGTGCTCATGGATAGAAAGAATCAACAATGTAAAGATGTCCATCCTACCCAAGGCAGTCCACAGATTTAACGCAATACCCATTAAATTATCAGCAGCATTGTCTCAGATCTGGAAATGACAATACAGGAATTCATATGGAAACATAAATAACCACGAATAGCCAAAACAATCCTCAGCAAAAACAAACTCCTCCAAACAACAAAAAAAACAAAAAAACAAAACAAAGCAAGGCGGGAGGCATCACACTTCCAGACTTTAAACTTTACTATAAAGCTACAATATTCAAAACAGCCTGATATTGTTACAAGAACAGGCATATAGACCAATGGAGCAGGAGAGAGATTCTGGAAGCAAAACTTCAATTTCTCAACCAACTCGTCTTTGACAAAGCTTCCACCACCAACCACTGGGGAGAGGAGAACCTATTCAATAAATGGTGCTGGAAAAACTGACTGACCACATGCAGAAGATTAAAACAAGACCCCTACCTATCATCATACACCAAAGTCAACTCTAAATGGATCAAAGACCTAAATGTAAAACCTCAAACTATAAGAACCTTAGAAAATGTAGGAGACACTCTTGTGGAAATTGAAACTGGCAACCAATTCCTGATCAAAATCCCAAGTGCCCATGCCATAAGAGATAAGATAGACAAGTGAGACCTCATCAAACTGACAAGCTTCTGCAAAGCCAATGAAACCATCAAGAGAACAGGAAGACAGCCTCTGAACTGGGAAAAAATATTTGCCAACTGTATATCTGATAAAGGCCTAACATCTAGGATCTACAAGGAACTCAAACACGCCAAAAAGAAAAACCAAACAGCCCTATTACAAAGTGGGCAAAAGATATGAATAGGTACTTCTCAAAAGAAGACATAGGGGCATCCAATAGAAATACGTAAATATGCTCATCAACAAAATGCAATTAACGAAATGCAAATTAAAACCACACTGAGATATCATCTAACTCCAGTCAGGTTGGCCATCATCAATAACACACAAAAAAACAACAGATGCTGGAGAGGATACGAGGAAAAGGGAACACTTTTTTTTTTTTTTTTCCAATTTTTGTCCATTTAGGAGTATGCTGGCTGTGGGAACACTTTTACACTGTTGATGCGAGTATAACCTAGTACAACCTCTGTGGAAAACAATTTGGCGATTCCTAAAAGGTCTAAAAACCAACCTTTCATAAAACCCCACAATCACCCTACTGAGAACATACCTGGAAAAACTCAGATCACTCTGTGAAAAAGATACCTGCACGACGCATATTTATTGCAGCATTGATCACAATAGCAAAAACATGGAACCAATAGTGCTGCCCATCGAAAGAGGGCTGGACAAAAAAGATGTGGTACACATACACAATGGAATGTTACGTATTCACAAAGAAGGACAAAATTACGGACTTCACTGCAACTTGGATGGACTTAGAGTCTATGATACTATGTAATCTCTCACAGAAACAAAGAGCTGAGTATCACATGTTCTCACTCATAAGTGGACCTTGAACAATTATCATAATAGTATGAGAAAAGGATTGCCAGTAGTGGGAAATTGCCAGGGGATGGAGGGTGGGATTGGCAGTAGTGGGAATCTGCCGGAGGGGGGTACACCTCATCAACAAGGGCACCTGCATAATGAACATTTGTATACCTAACCCTGAATTGTACCACCTTTTTTTTTGAGCTGGAGTTTCACTCTGTCGCCCAGGTTGGAGTGCAGTGACACGCTCACTGCCACACTAGTGTCAACCTGTTGTCCGGCAGTCCCTCCACCTCAGTCTTCCAAGTAGCCGGAACTACAGGCGCTCACTACCACACCCGGCTAATTTTTTTATTATTATTATTGTAGAGATGAGAGCTTGCCAAGTTGCCCAGGCTGGTCTTGAACCCGTGGGCTCAGGTAATTCACTCGCCTCAGCCTCCCAAAGTGCTGAGATTACAGGCTGAGCCACTGAGCCCAACCACACATCTTCAAAAAAAAAAAAAATTAAAAAGCATGTGTAAGTTTTAAGATCAAAGAGGGTCAATTTCAGAGTTTTTAAAGAAAATCAGTTATATGAGGAAATTGTGCCAGTCTCAACAATATAGAAGAAAATCTTCACAACCTCCTAGATATGATATCAAATGCATGATCCATACAAGTAAAAATGGATAAATTGGGCTTCATCAAAATATTTTACTCTTTAAAATCTACTGTTGAAAGAATGAAGAGACAAGCAACAGACTTGGAGAAAATATTTGAAAATCATATATCTGGTAAATAATTTGTGTCCAGAACACACAAAGAACTTTTCCTACTTGATAAAAAGACAAAACACATTTTTTTAAATGGGCAAAAATTTTCACTAAAGAATATAAAGGAATTATTAAGAACATGAAAATATGTTCAACTTCATTAGTTATGGGGAAATTCAAATTAAAACCACAATAAGATACCATTCCATTCCCAATAGAATGACTGTCATACGAAAGACACACCAAATGTTGATAAGGACGTGGAAAAAGTGAAACCTTCATACATTGTGGTGGGAATGTAAAACAATACAGATGCTTTGGAAAGCAGTTTGGCAGTTTAAAAATGTTAAACTAACCATATTGGCCCAGCAATTTCATTCCTAGGCACCTGCCCAAGAAAAACAAAAGTGTATTTTCACACAAAGACTTGCACAAGAATATTCACAGCAGCATTGTTTATAATAGCCCCAAACTACAAACAATCCAAATGTCCACCAACTGGCAAAATGTGGTATAACCATACAATAGAACGACAAGGAACAAAATACTGATATGTGCAACAATGTGGATGAGCACAATAACATGCTAAGTGAAAAAAGTCAGAAGTGGAAGATTACAAAGCGTGTGGTTCTACTTATATGAAATGTCCAGAAAACAAATTCAGAGAGACAAAAAGATGCGTGGTTACCTAGGAGTAAGAATGGGAGTGAGGATTAACTGTAAATTTAATGATTGTTATACAATTCTATAAACTCCCCCCAAATTAAACTGTCTCCTTGTAAAGAGTGAATTTTATGGCATACAAATTATACCTCAATAAAGCTGTTAAAAACGTTAATAAGAAATCTTATATACTATAGTTTCCTAATGTAATCTTTCTATAGCTTAAATTTATCTCAGGCCTTAATCTCGTATTGGCTCCTTTTTGTTATCTGGCTACTCTGTATCTTCTGGCCTCTAATTTTGCTCTACATGCTTTCTTTTGAGATTTTATCAGCTATGACTTCAACAGTCACCGAAATCCTGGAACTATTGTGATGTGTATATCCAACCCAAATCTACTTCCCAAAGTCTAAATTGATATTTCTAGCTGCCTATTGGGAAAATCTAAACAGATATTCCATCATTGCTTCTAATTACCTTTACCACACCTTCACTTTCAATCTTACATTCTCTTTTATAACATTTATGAATTCTTCTTTCATTCTTTATATGGTATCTTATTCCATTCCCAATTTATATTTAAGTATAGGTTCTTCCTAGCACTTTATATTTAAGTATAGGTTCTTCCTAGCACTAATACAATTTTGCCAAGTCCTAAATATTTTTTTCACAGGTTATTAAAATGTAAGTTCTTTGTTGTGGGGGGGAAAGTTGGATTGAGAGGACAGAAAAGTCCCACAGTGGGAGGGGCCCCGAAGGGGTTGCCCTAAAATGTAAGTTCTTAACTAATAAGGCTGTGTGACTCTTGGTCTCTGCTTTCATTAGCAACAACAGGAGTTATTCAACTGATATCCCAGTGTACACTGTGTGCAATGCTACCTCTAGATTCAGGGGTGCCTGGGATGATTTCCCTGCGGTCTGGAGTTTACAGTCCAGTGATCAAGACAAAGACATACGGAAATAAATGTAAACTAGTCGCACCTTTAATACAAATCCAGGACACACCTAGAATAGGGAACACGTGTTTGAAATTAGGACCCCCCTCCCACCACTCTGGGGAGAAACGGCTGATTAATAAAAGGAAACGCTGAGGGTCTTTATCAACCTCATAATTACGCCTGCAGTTTGGTAGCTGAATACTGCACATTGTCATGTCTCAAGTCTCACTTTTCAGCTTTCTGGATTGAACCTTTTCGTTTGGGGTCTTTGAGCTCCGTCGCCCACGAATTACCCACCCTGCCGCTTCCCGTTCTTCTGCGCGTGGCCTCCTTTTGCGGACCAACCTGCGGGAGCGCCCGCGGCGGGGCGGGCCGTCGGAGGCCGGCGGGGGAG
>NW_007259552.1:44825-52128 GCF_000164805.1 Carlito syrichta | reverse complement strand
GCCGAAGCGGGGGACAAGCCGAGGCTGGGGGTGGGGCGCTAAGGATTTCGGCAGAGTGGTGGGGGGCGGGCAGCAAGAGGCAGTGGGGGAGGGGGAGGGAAATTGCAGGCCAGAGCGGGCTGGGGGCGAGGGCGGACTCAGGGCAGTCTCCTGGCTCTTCCAAGTCACCAGGGCCTGTCTCCTCTCTGCTCTGCCCTGGCAGCCAGTTGGCCCCAGAGAGGATGTAAACCGAGGTGGTCGTGCTCCCCACTCTTGGTCCCAGGACCCTGTGTGGGGGCCGTGGGACCAGACAGATGATCACGGACTGACCCTGGGCTAGGTGGAAGGAAAGCTGGCCAGGACTGCAGCTGGAGGCCAGGGTGGGATGGGCCCAGATTCTCGTCCTTTCTCTGAGGACCCCACACAGGCCAGGGAGCAGGGCACTGCCTCCCAGGGGTGCAGGCTGCAGCTCCCCTCTCAGGTGCGAGCCTGGGAATCAAGGGGCCTGCCTTCACTCCCCCCCTCTCCTTTTAGAAATGCAGAATCAGAATCAGAGAGAGGGAGTGAATTTCCCTGGGTCACAGGGCACCACAGACCCCTGCCTGGGGATCTCTCTCCAGGCTTGCTGGGCGTGGGGGAGAGGGCACAGCCACTGGGACTTGTGTAGGTGACATCAGTAACCTCTGAGACCTTCAGTTCTTTGCTCAATAAAGTAGGCCTAGAGGTGTTCTGGTGACCAAGAGGGCAGTGAGGCCACAGGACCTGGCTTCTAGTCCACCACCCCTGGCAGGCTCAGCTAAGGATAAGCTGCTGTGACCACCCGGGGTCAACCTTGCCCCTCCCCAGACCCTTGGGCCCTCATGCCCACAGGCTTGCTCAGTTGTGCTCGGTCTTCTGGTCCTTGGTGGTGGCCATAGAAGGCAGAGGCCAGAGCAGCCCTCAACCGTTTTGGCCAGGTCACCCATCCTTTGGCCTTAGTTTTTCCATCTGTGAAGTAGAGGTGAGGTCTTGCTGAGGTGGCATTCAGGGGCACTGCGTGTCTCTAACACATGGATGGGGGAATGTCTCTACAGTGTGTGGGAAGTCCAAGGTGGTGGGGAAGATCTATGGGGGCCAGGATGCAGCAGCCGGCCAGTGGCCACGGCAGGCCAGCCTGCTCTACAAGGGCTTGCAACTCTGTGGAGCTGTCCTCATCGACTCCCACGGGCTGGCGTCAATGGCTCACTGCTTTCTCAAGTGAGTTCTCCTTCCCCAGGGCCCAGCAGAAGGGCTGGCAGGGGAGAATGCAAGAGACAAGGGCAGGGGTCCCATACCTTTCCCCTCTGGGCACTGCTCTGGACAGTCTGCTGCCACCAAGCCAGCGTGGTACCTGCCTTTGACCACGTTGCCTGAAGTCCCCTCTGCCTGGACTGTCCTCCCAACTCTCCACCCTTCATCTGTCCAGATCATCCTCCTCCATCCTGAGTTCTGGCAGGGAGCCTCTGCCTCCATGTCTGTCCCCTCCACCCCCAACGCAAATGTGCCCGAGATAATTGGCAGTGTTCTGTGTCTTGGCCACCTGCAGACCAGGACTTCTCCTTCCTGTCCCCCACATTCCTGTGAGTCAGACCCTAGGCAGGGACCTGGAACTCTGCACCAAAACCAGAGGCTAGATGATCCTTTTTTCTGTAAAACTGTGTGCCTGGAGGAGCCGTGCTGGGCAAAGTGGGTGGGAAGAGCAGGGCCCCTGACCTTGGAGAATGACACGAACTGTCAGAGTCTAACTCCTCTGGCCCTCCTGGGCCTGACTCGGTGCCCAGCTTCTGAATGGTTGTGGAGGGACCCCTAGAAGCAGAGAGCATCACAGTTCAGGTCAGGGAGTCTCAGCTTGGCTGCTCACTGGCCTTGAGACCCCAGTGGATCCTGTGAGCATCTATTCTGAGATTCACTCACCTTGAGACTGTCTATGGCACACGGAATGGCAAGGCCCCACATGGAGGTAGGTGTCTTCATTTTGTCAGGATGGTGAGGCACAACCTCTAAGAAATGTGATGCGGGAGAGAAATCCCAAAGTGGCGAGAGAGGCAGACCCGAAGGGGGGCATCCAGAGAGATGCTGCAGTCTGGGGAGAGGGCTAAGGAGCTGCAGGGGCTCACTAGGACTTAGGCATGAGGACTGTGGGGAGGGCCTTCCAGGTGGCCTGTGTGAACAAAGCCACGAAGGTGAGAACTTTCATCAGTCGTGTTCAGGAATGGTTAGCGCTTTAGTTTCCTGCTCTTGTCTGGGCATTTAACACATCCTTCATGAGTGCTTACAACCCAGTGAAAAGCCACCCTTGGGGAGGGCAGGAAAGATGGTTAGGCCAGGAGGCAGGCCATGGGGTGCCTCCAGAAGAGTCAAGCTGGTGCTAGGATTGAGACAGAGCTCCTTTTGTGTAAAATAGAAGGGCTTGATCGGATGACCCCCTCTTCCTCCGATTCAGGGTCGTGATAGTGAGGCCATATGTTCTAAGGCTGGGAGTAGAATATCCAAGAGGCGCTCTTGGCTATTAGAAAGGGGAGATAATGCTGCCTGGAATCATGATCCGATGGGGGGAGGGACCCAAAGAGCTGTGGACATAATGTGGATGTAGAAAGAGTGCTGCCCTGCGTCAGCTAGGCGGTGATCATGGGCCTTTCCTCCTCCAGCAAGTCCCAGGCTCCGGAGGACTATCGGGTTCTGTTGGGAAGTGCCCAGCTGTATCAGCAAACCCAGCACACTCAGAAAATGTCCTTGAACCGGATTATCACCCACCCAGACTCTGAGAAGTTCCGCGCCTTCGGGAGTGACATTGCCATGTTGCAGCTGTGCCTGCCTGTGAACTTTACTTCCCACATTGTCCGTGTCTGCCTCCCATCCCCAGACTGCAGCTGCCTGGGAACGCGTCCTGTCGGATGACTGGCTGGGGAATGCTCACCGAGGACAGTGAGGGGGCTGTGGGAGAGGTGGGGGGGGGCGAGGGGAGAGAGAGGAAGGAGGGGGAGGAGAGCGGGAAAGAAGAAGGGAAGGGTGTCCTAGCTAGGGAGAGAGGCCCAGGCTGGTTTCTAGAGCCATTGGACCTTGGCCCTCAACTCACTCCCATGACCTGCGAGATAAGGACCGGCCATGCTCGGGCCTTTCTGGTTTTGCAAGCCTGTGATTCCATAGCTTCAAAGCTCCTTGAGTTCCAGGCTCTGAAAGTCTGGGGATCTCAACTTTAAAAATCACCAAGCTGGGTTCCTTGAGACTTCATGGTTCTTGATTCTGAGATTTTTAGTCAGCCACGGATTGAGATGACTTAATTCAACTCAAAAGCCATGCTTTGGGGCTGGCCTGTTCTGGGTCACCACCACATGCCCCGATCTTCCCTTGCCATAGAGGGTGCTTGGGAAAGTGGAAAGAAAACCCACTGTAGCTTCTGATCGCTGAGGCTGCATGATCAAATTCGAACAATTATCACTTAGGAGTCTCTGAACCTCACTTTGCTCTTATCCTAACCTGGTTCTACTGTCTGCTTCATAGTCTTGTCAGGCAAACTGAATAACAGGAGAAAGAGGAGAAAGTCTGTAGTTTACTTTTTTGTTTAGGTTGATGGAAGAGAAATGCAGCAAAGGCTTATGCACAAAAGTCCTTGTTGAAAAAAAAGAGTGTTTATGGTTTGGGAAATGCTTATGGAATGATGTCTAAGAGAAGAAAAGGAGAATACATATTTGTAATTACTTGTAGGCTCATAACTTAGCACAATGTTTCTGATCACGGATGCTGCAGATATTTTGGACAGAACATGTATTCACTGAGCGGGGCTCCATGAGCATCCCGAGCCTTTGCCTGTGAGGTCAGGAGCACTCCCTGACCATCTGACAGCCGGCCCTAGCGTTCTCACACTTATAGACTGGTTATTCCTTGAGGACTGAACTCATGCAACATGTTTATTAATATCACAGTCTGTGCCCCAGGGCTGATACCACAGCATGGTGGCTGCCCTGGCCTGGGAAATGTCATGTCTTGCCTGTGGCTTCTGAACTGTTCTTCCAGCTCCATCTTGTGTGCCTTCACTTGTGATTAGGGTGGGGTGAGGAGTGAGTCTCCACAAGTCTATCTGAGTGTTACTTGAAAACACAAGTCACTTCCATGTTCAATATCTCCAGTGCCTTCTCATTTGCCCTTAGAATAAAATCTAAACTCGCTGCCTTGACAGTGGACCAGTACACATGTCAAGCACACAGAAATATTTCTAGCAAACCATTTATAGATAGACATAACAACGAACACCTGCATGCTGTTGTCACCCGTGCCCTTTCCCTACTGATTCTCCTCACATCCCCTATCCCTACTTTAACAATCAGTTTCAGGTTACAAAGGCAGCCTTAGCAGCCAGGCTTGCAGAGAATATTTTTGGAGCTGTTATGTGCCCTGAGTGTTTTCTCTGCTGACCTCTCAGCCTCGATTTTGTTGAGTATGACTAGAATGACTGAATCTGTATGCTCCATCACACTATGTATACGCAAAGAGTTGGGTTTGGAAGAATATATATTTTTCTTTTTGAGTTGGAGTTTCACTCTGTCGCCCAGACTGGAGTGGGTGGCCGCTCCTGGCCACCGCAGCCTCGACCTGCTGGGCTCTGGCGATCCTTCCGCCTCAGCCTTCCAAGTAGCTGGAATTACAGCCATGCGTTACCACGCCCGGCTGATTTTTTGATTTATTGTAGAGATGAGGTCTCGCTGCCCAGGCGGGTATCAAACCTGTGGGCTCAGGCAATCCACTCACCTCAGCCTCCCAAAGGCGTGGGATTACAGGCTGAGCCACCGAGCCCGACTTGGAAGAATATTTTACATATTTTTTTTTCACATGAATGTTAGAGGGATCATCTGCTTGTGCAGTTAGGATGGTGTATTTTGGGGGAGTGTGCAGTCTGTTTGGTTTTGGAGAATGTCGAGGGCCATTTTTGTATTCAGGGCGTGTATATTTATGTGTGTTCCTTTTCATGCCTTTCAGGAATTGTGTATGAGTATTTCAGTGTGTGAGAGTACATCTATGACTTTCGTGGACTTACAGGATGAGTATGTGCAGTTGTAAGGTCAGATTTGTATGAATCTGTATTCTGGACAGTGGAGGAATTACTTCTATGTGAGTACTTGTGAGTGTGTAATTGTGTTTGTGCCCATACTGTGGGGCTGTATGTGTATTTCAGGGTAGGGTGTGGTATGTTTGCATATTTGTAGTGTACTAGGTAATGGTGGGTCTTTTAGGGCAGATGAAGATATGTATTCAGTGTGTGTGTGTGTGTGTGTGTGTGTTTTCCAAGGAGCATGGCAGTTTGGATTAATATTTTGGGGTCATATGTTTGTAGAATAGAGTTCTATATTTACACAGGTGAGTAAGAGAACAGTATTTTTATGTATTAGAGGTATGTGATACAGCTATTTGTTAGTATTTGGGGATGTGGGAGCTGGTTCATACTAGACTTTGATACTTTGGGATATGGAAGTGGTTATGCATATTTATAAATGGTTTGCTAGAAATATTTCTGTGTGCTTGGCATGTGTACTGCTTTACGTGAATATCCAACAGCAAGTGGGTGAATTGTACTAGCTTATTTACAGAATACGGTATTCTTAGGCAGAAAGTGTATTTCACTGGAGAATACAAGGGCATTTCTACATGTATTTGAGAATACTTGGGGCATGAGTGGGGAGGTTGTATCCTGAAGATATAGGCTATCATATGGTGTTTGGGGAGATGTATATATTCAGGGATTGGCATTTGTATGTGTGTCTATGGGTTTGTGAAAGTTGTATATGTATGTTAGAGTGGCATCAGGTTGGTAGCTTGAAATTCGTCATGCTGGAATATTTACACGAGATAAACACCACAAATCTAGACTTTCCTACATCCCAGAGAGCATTTTATTAAGCATTTAGCAGCACACCACTGGTAGTGTGTCTCTCTGCGTGCATGTGTTTATGTGCATGCATGTGTGTGCATGTGTGTTTGGCATGTGTGAGCAGATGTTTGTATGAAGCAGGAATATTCAAGCATTAGGAGGTATGTGTACTGTGGACCATATGTGTATTGAGGGTTGGACACAGGCTGAGGTCTCTTGTGTGTGTGCCCTGACCCTGCTAATTCTGTCACTGTGTTGCTCCAAACCTGTTGGTTCATTCTTTAGGGCCAAAGACCCCACGAATATAGATGGTTTCTGTTTTTCACCCCACAGGTGGCTTCTGGGGTATCTCCACCTTAGTCAGGTGGTTTTTCCTTCAGAATCTGTGTGGGTTTGGCATGTAGGTCCTGGGATGGGTGGCCATGGTGAACAGAATGCTGTGCAAAGCCAAACATTCGTAGGCATTGTCCACGTGATGGACACAATCAGAAAGTTTGGGAGTTTCCTAGACAAGAGGTCGGATGTGCCAAGTGCTCTTCCAGTGCTGATGGCACTGCTGGCTCCTTTGGGGGCATGGCTGGTGGGCGAGGGCACACTCCACCATGGGGTTCAGTGTGGAAAACCATCATTTTGTGCCAGTAGCTTCTGAACTGTTCTCCATCCTCCACCTTGTGAACCTCCACTTGCGTCCACACACCTACCAGAGTGTCCCTTGAAAACACAAGTCACTTCCATGTTCCCTCCCCTTCCCAACCCCACCTGCCTCCCTCTCCCTCCCTGTCCCCTCCTGCCTTCCTCATTTTCCCCTCCCAGTTGCTGTCCCCTCCCCTTCCCCATCCCCTATGGCCTCCCTCTCTTCCCCCATCCCGGCTGCCTCCCTCTCCGTCCCCACCCCTTCCTGCCTTCCTCATCCCCTCCCCAAACACTTGGGCCTCTTTGCTGCTGCTGAATGTGCTAAGGCATTTCCCCTCATAACGTCTTTTGCTTTGCTGCTTTTCCTGCCTAGCTTGCTATCCCTCCAATCTTGGTGTGATTGTTTCTTCCTTAGATTTACAATTCAGCTCCCCTCCGAGGAGTTCAACTTAATTATGTGAGCTAAAATAGGCATCCCCTGCTATCACATACCCCTGTTTTATTTCCTTTATGCCATTTAATCTAAAGTAATTTTATTTCATTTACTCTGTCCCTACCAACTGAAAACATTTCTCTATATATTAGCATCCAAGAGATACCTAGCATAAGGTTTGTTGACTATGTGAGTGATGGGGTCAGTAGATGTATGGGTGGGTGAGTGGGAGAATGAATGAATGGTTGGAAGGGAAAGTGCATGGATGGACAGATGATGTTAGAGTGGGTGGATGGATGTGTGACTACATATGTAGATTGAAGGATGGGCGGGTGGGTGGATGGATGGAGTAGTGTCAATAGATGGAAGGGAGGGTG
>NW_007259552.1:36447-44773 GCF_000164805.1 Carlito syrichta | reverse complement strand
GGGTGAGTTATGGAGGGACAGATGGAGAGTGGATGCAAGGGTGGATGGACGGGCAAACAGATGGATGGATGAGTGGATGAATAGGGTTGTGCAGGAAGTTAGGTAGATGAAGGAATGGATGAGTGAATAATGGAGAAAGTTGGTGATAGATGGATGGAGAATGGATTGGAGTATGTTCATAAAAGAGTAGGTGGGTCAGTGAATGGTTGCTAAGCTCAGTGAATCGGTCGTGTGTTGGTGGTATCTGCCTCTTTGT
Organism: Carlito syrichta; assembly: GCF_000164805.1. NCBI lineage: Eukaryota > Metazoa > Chordata > Mammalia > Primates > Tarsiidae > Carlito > Carlito syrichta. The sequence continues at coordinate 44,517 of NW_007259552.1, read as the reverse complement.
GAAATAGGAGAGGTGTGATCTATTGCTATGACAGAGGTGGAGGGAATAGAGTGAGTATGTGGAAAGGTCTGAGAAAAGGGAGAGGAGCTTATCAAAGATGTAGAAGACTGAAGCAATGTTTAAAGCTCAGCTGTTTTGAGAAAAGCTTGTGTTTGGGGCAGTGGCGAGCAATTGGGCAAGGTGGGGGTTCAGAGTAGCCTGGGCTTCCTTAGCTAATGTTACTACAGGGCATACCATTGACTTCTCCCTTATCTTTGCAGCACACCTGTCACCAGCCTTCTCTCTCCAGGAGGGTAAAGTGGACCTCATCGAGAACACATTCTGTAATACCTTACAAGGGCAAAGAACTAGCAAAGGCAAGACCTATTCTGTGCATGAGGAAATGCTGTGTGCAGGGGACTTCTTGACAGGAAAGTCCATCTGCCATGTGAGTAAGGTCATTTATGCTCTTCCTTTGCCTGTTCTCTTGGCCTGTTTCCCCAGGGGGGTCGAGGACTGTGATGCCTCTGTTGTCTACGCAGGAACCCCTGGATTTCCTGGGTTTCCCTCTGCATACTTTCCTGAATTCCATGCCCTAGAAGTTTCCCCAGATTAGCCCTTTTCTCAGCCCATCCAAGCATGAGCATCTGTTAGAAGGACCCTCAAACAGAATTTATTTTTGCTGCTTATTTTAAACTCTTAGGTGAAGTATAGCATACATATATCAAAGTACATGTAGTTTGAAGAACTTTTCCATGCTGACACAATGTGCTGCCAGCACCCCCAGAAGCCCCATTGTGCCCCCTTCTTATCACCAACCACCATCTTCACTTTTAAAACTTCAGATTGGATTCTGAATTTTCTATAAATGAAATTTTCAGTTGGCACTCTTTTGTGTCCTAACATTGTATTTGCATTGTATTTGTGAGATTCTTCCACACTGTTGCATGTCATCACACTGTGTTCAGTCTTGTTGTTCTGTGGTGTGCTGCTGTGTTCATTGAGTTCCATGATCAATTCTACACTGGGCGCATATTTGAGTCATTTCCAAGCTGGAGGTGTTACAAGCAGCACAGATGAGCACCATCTATATCATATTCTATTATATAGAAGTCCTTGAGCAAAACTGCTGGGTGAAAAGGTATGTATGTGTGTTCAGCCTTGACAAACAGCCCTCCCTCCAGTCGTGGATGAGAGTTTCTGTCTTCACCCACACTTGGCCCTTTCCATCTTTTCTCATTTTGACCATTCATGGTGAGTGTGTAGTGGCTTGTGGTTTTAAATTTGTGTTTCTTGATTACTAACTAAATATTTTTTCTTATGTTTATTGTCATTGGACATCTTCTGTGAAGTCTCCCTTCAAGTTTTTTTCCCTTTTCATTCTTCTGTTGGGTTGTCTTTTTCTTCTAGGAGCTCTTTATATAGTCTGGATGTAAGTTCATCATTAGCAAATGGATTGTAATGTCCCATTTGATAGGTGGGTAAATAGGCCCCGAGAGGGAAAGTGGCTAGCCTAAAGTGAGGCGGCACCATCTGGGCCCAGTTGTTGTGACCCCAAGGCCAGCTCTGCCTTCTCCCACAGGATCCAGCCTCCTGCGCTGGCATCTGTGAGCTGAGCTTTTGCTGAGATATCTCCTTACAGTGGAGAGGAAAGTGTTAGGGCACACTGGAATCAGAGACATTGCTCCGCCAGGTGTATCTGCCTTGTGACCTTGGGTGGCCTCTTCTCCTTCTGAGCCTGGGTTCTCATCCTCTGTGTGGGGATTCTGAGCCTTCTTCATGAAGTTGATGAAAGGATGTTGTAGTAGGTTGAATAGTGCCCCCCCAATTCATGTCCACTTGGAACCTCATTTGTGACCTCATTTGGAAATAGGATCTTTACAGATGTAATTATGAATCTCAAGAGGAATCCATCCTTGATTTAGGGTGGACACTAGATTCAATGACTGATATTCTTGTAAGAAAAGGAAAAGCCATAGAGATGCACACAGAGAAGATGACCATGTGAAGATGAAGACCAAGAGTAGAGTGATGTGGCCATGAGCCAAGGAATTCCTGGGTCAGCAGAAAAGGCAAGGAAGGGTCCTCCCCTAGAGCTTTTGGAGGTAAGTATGACCCTATCAACACCTTGATTTCAGACTTCCAGCCTCCAGAACCATGTGAGAATACATTTCTGTTTTTTCTAAGTCACTGAGTTCATGGCAAAGTGTTATAACAAGCCCTCAGAAAGAAATACATTTAGCTAAGTTCATGGTGCTACCAAATGACAGACTGAAAACTAGAACTAGGTCTCTCCTGCCTCACAGTCCGAGCCTTGGATCCCTCTGGCCCATAGGAAGGGCTCCTTGACAGCATTGTTTTCATTCCTGTACAGTGAGCTGGCTGCCCTGCTGGTGGGAGGTGCCCCAGGTTTCTTGGTTCCCCGTCAACATTCTCAGTCATTCTACCTTCTTGTCTGTCTGGCCCATCCCATCTTCTCAGTCAGCTGCCCACAGGTGGAGCAAGGAGGCTGCCAAGTGCCAAGGACTGGCGGGCTCAGTCACTGTGTCCCCAGTCCAGCTCCAGTCCAGCCCTGTGCTCCACCTGCTTCTTCTTGCAAAGGCTGTGCTCGTGAGTCTCAGGGCCAGCATTCTCTGACTGCATGTTGGACATCCCATAGTGTCCCCTCTGTGTGACCCCGCCCTCCTCTAGTAGGAACTAAACCTGTCTCCAGGCAGAGGACACCAATGAGTTGGAGACCTCTGTAGCTTTCCAGTCACTTCTGCCTGTCTGTGAGACTCCATCTGGACTCATCTCCTGCTGTGTTGCCTGCTACCCCAAGGCTCTCTGCCCTCCCCTGAAATACCCCCAACCATGCATGGGGCACCTCACAAGAGCTCTGAGGAGATATGAAACTGATTTCAGGGTGACTCAGTGTTCACAGTATGGGGCAGGACAGACCTGGTTCCAGTCTTTACTCTGTCATTTGATGTGCTATGACCTTAGCTAAGTTTCTTCACCTGTGCAATGGGTGCTGACAGCCTCTACTTCTTAGGGTTCCTGTAGAAAATGTAGCACTGTGCCTGACTTCAGCAGGTGCCAGACAAGTGTTGGCATTCATGTTCTGGCTTTGCCTGTCTCCCTCTCTTTTAGTTGTACTAATCCTTCTGGATCCATCTTAGACCCACTCCTTCAGCCAAGGTGGAATTCACCACCGTGGCCCCGGCTCCACTGGACTCATGCACGAATGGTTTCCTCTGTCTCTACAGTAGTGCAAACGGCAGTTCACTCTGCATGGGATACATTCGCCCTGGACCTTCCTCTGCCTACTCAGAGATCCCCAGTGATCAGAGGGACACTGGGGTCTCTCCCATCTCTCCCAGAGTGGCCCAACAGGATACTGGCAACCACACAGTTCATCTGCGTGAATTGCTGAGACCTGCAGTGGATAGGGACCACTGCCTAGAGGATCAGGCCTCCTGCTGGCCTCCAACAAGCTGGGTGGTGGGCCCTCTGTGGGGAAGGGCAAGAGGACTTGGGGTGGCAGGGGGCACTGGGGGAGGCACTAGGGCAGTGGAGACCCACTATGTGAATTTGCTGGGGCTGCAGTAATGAATCACCATAAACTGAGTGGCTCAGACCACAGGGATCTATTTTTTTATAGTTCTGGAGGTCAAAAGTCTAAAATGAGAATGTTGGCAGGACTGGCTCCCCAGGTGGCTCTAGGGGAGATGCCCTTCTCCACCCTCTCCAGCTTCTACGGTCACCCACATTCCTTGGCTCCCAGTGTCTTCCTCCACCTTCCAAGTGCATTAGTGCGACCTCTGCATCTGGTATGGCATCTCCTTCTCAGACTCTGACCCTCCCGCCTCCCTCTTTCCCTCACAAGGAACTTTGTGATGACATTGGGGCCCATTTGCAAAGTCCCTTTTGCCTCATAAGACACCATAATCACAGGTTCCAGGAATAAAGGCATGGATATCTTTGGGGCCTCTTTCTGGTGACCACACCGTGTCACTCCTTCTCTCCCCTTGGGCCGCCCCTCCACCAGCGCAGACATCTTGCTTCTCACCTCACCACAAAGATCTCAGGAGTTGGATGGAGCTCCATCCTCTCAAGGAGAGCAGCCACCCGCTCCGAGCTGCCCAGTCCCTCCCGGCCCAGTGGCTCATCCTGGGCCAGCCCGTCCTTAAGCATGGGTCCCCAGGGCCTTTTCCCTGCTCCATGTCCTCTGCCCTCACTCTCATGCCTCCAGCAACCTCCTCTAGCTGCCACTGGTGTCTCTGCCTCCTTTCCCAGTGACCCCTTCTGGGTGAATGTCCCCGGCCTCTGGGCCCAGTCCACTCCACTCTGCCCTGCCACGCTGCCTCCCTTGCTGGGTCCCTCCTCCTTGGCACAGCGGCCACCACTCACACTCAGCTAGGAGCCCCCCTTGCAGCTCTCCATCTGAGGACCCGAGTGGGAGCCTGACTCGGACTGCTGAGGCTAGAGCACTGACCTTGCTATCTGGCGTCTCCAGCCCCCCATCCCAGCACTACCTCCTCTCTCTCTTTTTCCTTAGGGTGATTCCGGGGGGCTTCTGCTCTGCTATCTCCCCAGTGCATGGGTCCTGGTGGGACTGGCCAGCTGGGGCCTGGACTGCCGACATCCCGTCTACCCCAGCATCTTCATCAGAGTAACCTACTTCACCAATTGGATTAAGAAAATCAAGAGGCTCGCCCCTCCTCCTGACCCTGTCCCGGTGCCCTCAATATCCTCTCCACCCAAGTCTCTGAGGACTGGGGCTTTACCCAGGTGCTTCCATGGACCAGGCTCTTGGTGCCCTTTAGCCTCAGGGCTTGATGGCAGGCCAAATGGTGACTGGAGAGCCCCTGGGCCCCCACTCACTGCCAGTCTTGGTCTCTATGCTAGAACCTCCCTCTCTCCAGCCCACTATCTCTATAAGTGGTTTGTTCTCCTTAGCTTTTCTGTCTAACTTGTCTTCAGTCAACTGCACTGTCCAAGCCAAGCCTAGCTGAAGGAAACCAACCACATAAAAGACCCATGTTCTCCGCCCATGCCTCGCACATCCTTCCTGGGCCCCATCTGCTGCTCAGCGCGCACCCTTCCCTGGGAGACTGTCATCTGACTCTCAGTGCAAGAACACAGCACCTCGCAGGGGACTCCCAGCTGTGGGCTCCTAGGAGGAAAGCAGGACTGGGGACACTCAGGGTACACTTGAAAGACAGTGGCGTCAGTGAGACTCAACACCCTTTGAGGCCAGGAGATTTATTAGAGCAGCAGCTACAGAGAGAGGGAAGAGGGTCTGTAACCGCCTGGTAGGGAAGGGGGAGTGAGAAAGCGATGGCGAGAGAGGTCTGTATTTATCGGTTTGGGAGGGGGCGGCCAGTGCCGTACTAGGGTCTTTATTGGAGGGGGCTATGAGGTAGTATTCCTATAGGGAGATAATATTTGTGTATAGGTTTAAGTTGCACGCGCGCAGGAAAGGCAGGAACTTAGGGCGTTTGTTGTCTTTGGTTTCATATAGTGTTTAGCGCCATCTCGGGAGACGCCCTTCGACTGTTCCCTGTGCCTTTCAACACTGAAGGGGCTGGGTCCACAGCTGGGGAGAAAGCGAGGTCTGTCTGCCGTCACACACCGCTTCTGTTTTGGGAGTGCCCAGTCCTCCAGAGGAGGTGGGACTTTGTACTCGGTGTCCACAGTGCAGGAAAGCAGGAGTGTAGTGGAGAAACAGCATTGCTGGGGTCTGGAGGAGGGTGAGCCAACTCTCAGTAGAGACCGAGGGAGGGACGTATTTGGAGCACAGAGTGACTGACAGGAACTGAGGAGCAGGACCCAGGCCACAAGGAAGGGGGTTCCAGCTTGTAACTAGGGCTCTTGGATGTGGGGGGCTGGGAAAGTGGGTGGTGGCAGACAGAGAAGGGCCCTGATGCTAGGCTGAGAGCCACGATTTAGGCCAGCCATGCTCAAAGCTCTGCTCTGGGACAACTCCCTGCATCTCCTCAACTGCCTCTGCAGGCCTTCCTTTCCCCAAGTCTGCAGGAGCCCAGCCTGCTTCCCACCTCCCCAGCCCCAATCCTGTGTGAACTTCTCCCTCCTGTCCAAGACCCCAGGCCAAGCCTGTCCTGGGTTTCTGCATTCTTCCAGCTGTTAGAGCCTGGTGTCACTTTCTCTGCTAAGCTGACCCAGGACCTGGTGGCCCAGAAGTAAGACTTGAGGCAATATCTTTGGCTATCCTTCCCATAAACCTGGCGGCACAGAGTCTTAGTGTAGCCAGAAGAACCCCTAAGAGGCCTCTCAGTGCAGCTCACCAAGCCTTCTGAGACCACAATGAAATGGAAGTAATCCCACCTAGACCATGGGTAATACAGACCAGGTGCCATCAAAGGGTTCTATGCAGTCTTCTTTATTGGAGGGCGTAATTGTAAAATACGAAGCAGCGATGATTCAAGCAAGTGAGTGTCTGCTTTATATTCCCAGTCACAGCACAAAATGACCAAGTGTCCTCATCAATGCCAAGATTAAAAGGGAAGGAGGGAGGGAGGGAGGGGGAGGGGGGGAGAGAATGAATGAGGGAGAGAAAGAAAGAAGACAATGCCACGTTCATTAAAATCTCTTGATAATTTTTGTTTTCCGGCTGATCAGATGAGTTTCTCCTGTCACTGTGTCGTCCTCTCTGTACACTTTAATGGTTTTATCAGCTTCAGCTGTTAGTAATCAACTTTCAGACTGATCAAAAGCACAAGCAAATATTCCTGACTCACTGTCCAAAGACCCAGGTTGCCCAACTGCATGAACTCACTGAAAATCGTAGCCAGTTCTCCAGTCCCAAAGATGCACAGCGCCACTATCAGCTCCAGATACAAGTACTCCATCAGAATTTACTGTCAGTGTGTTAATAATAGCACTGTGACCAGAAAGATTCTGAATGAAGTTTCCATCAGGGAATGCTTTATGTCATCTAGAGAACCTGATGCAAATATGCAATGTCTGCGATGTGAAACACAGCCTTAACTGATTTTTTTGTGATTTGTTAATGTCACTCTTGTTTTTCCAGCCACCAGATCCCACACTGTTCTTGTAGTGTTATGGCTTCCTGTAGTACACTGTGGTTCTGCAGCTTAACGCCTCACTGTAACAGCTGCGTATGTATGTCCAGATAATGTGTGTACTCTGGCTTCAGTTCTCACATCCCAGATCCGTGTGGTTGAATCCCGACTGTGGGTTACCAGTACACCAACTGTTGAGTGCAAATCCAAGCACTTAAATGGCCGCGATTGTGCCTTATCGCCTTATTGTGTTCAAGGTCCCAGTGTTTGTCTTCTCCACAAGAGAACAGGTACGGGCTCCTTGTACTCCACAGTCACACCCCGCACAGGACTAGTATGCTCAGTCAGAGACAGGTTTAATTTGCCACCTGCTACATCCCTGCTCTTTGCAGTTCTGTCAGTAGACCCAGTAGCAAACCACTGGTTTCCAGGTTCCTCAGCAATTCACCGAACCCTGCCATGATGCCCACTGGTAATCCTGCGGAGTCTCCATTGTGGATGCCTGGGGTGTGGGGGCTTTTCTAGCCACCAGTCTAGAGTTCTTTGTATTGCCAGTCTCCCTCACAACTGAACCACCCACTGTAGACAGCGAGCAGTCAGAAGACTCAGGACATCGGTATTCACTTCCACCAGGTGCAGTGTGGTTTGTGTCAACCCTGGCCTGAGGCTAGTCACTGGGACGCTGATCACAGGGGAGGACTTATCCTTGTTGCACCCATCACATAGGAAGGCCACTCTGGTGAACAAATCATGGAGAAGGGCCAGTGTCTGAGACACACATTACACAGAAGCCCCTGTCACTGGGGCACCCATCACACATGAGAGCCAGTCACGGGGACATCCATCCCAAAGATGACCTGCATTAAGAGCAAAGGTATATGAATCACACCAAAGCCCCATGTTTCGTCTCACATCACTTTAAAAAAAAGTTAGGCCAGGCTCGGTGGCTCAGCCTGTAATCCCGTGCCTTTGGGAGGCTGAGGTGAGTGGATTGCCTGAGCCCGCGGGTTTGAGACCCGCCTGGGCAGGCGAGACCTCATCTCTACAATAAATAAAAAAAATT
>NW_007259552.1:34929-36427 GCF_000164805.1 Carlito syrichta | reverse complement strand
CCTGTGGTGGCCGGGAGCAGCCACTGCACTCCAGTCTGGGCGACAGTGAGACTCCAACTCTAAAAAACAAACAAAATAAAAATGAAAAAAACTTAGCTTTTCATAATTGATTAGGAACTTTTGTAATTCTATTTCCAACTTCTACTTTGATTCTACAAATCAAAAGTAAATTCAGAAAATAAAGAAAATTGTATTTTTCAGCAAAAACTCTGAGGACTGTCTGTGAGACCAGGGGAGAATATGTATGAAAAAATATTTTCAAATTACTAATTTTAGTTTAAATAAAATATTTTATAAAAGCTTACTTTATGCTTTTTTTAAAAAGAAAAATATATAGCTGTTAAAAATGACTTGTACTGAGGATATCTTCCAAATAAAATTTTATCTTTAACAATAAAAAGTCTGATCTCTTGAATTTCTGTAAGTCAAAGAGATGTTCTCTTTATCGTGTATCGTCCTTCATCTGGGGTTAATTCTGTGTCTGAGAGATATTGCAGGATGTGGCATAATTGGTGTCTTTTTAGAAAACTGCTCTTTGGAGGCCCAAAAGGTCAGAGTTGCTTTGAGGGCTTACTTATGAATGTCTCAAGTAGATAAAATTTTATAAAATTGGCATTTCTATTAGTTAAGGAGCCATGAACATTGGTTGCATTTATGAAATAATCACTGTACAATTAAAATTCTTGCTGTGTGGTTTAATTTTAAAAATGACTCCTGTTAACTGATCTGCAATAAAACTGTGGTTTTGTGTTATATTTCTAATGTACCAATGATTAAGATCCACTAAATAGTCAAGTCTGTTTCTGTCTGATGCTTTATAAAATCACTCTTAGCTGGGGTCCATCTATAGACAACTTGCAAAGAAAATCTAACTATCCTTAGTTACACTGAATCTCTTCAATGGATTCATATTTCTTTTTATTCATATACACCAACAGGTCCCAGACAAGTAGCATACAATGATAAATAGACACACCTACTCAAGTTATATTTTTCTAAGAAATCAAAATAAAAGTTGTGTTAGAAATAATTTTTCATCATTTAAAAACAATTCTTACTGATGATTTTGAAAACTCAGGGTCAGGTATCAAACCGCTAAGGGAGGGAGGGGCATACCTCATCAGCAAGGGTACCTGCATGATCAATGTTTATATACTTAATCCTGATTGTACCCCACATCTTGTACCCCATAATAAAAATTTAAAAATAAATAAATAAATAAAGAGAAATTGTGCTAAATTCTCATATTACTTTGATCAGTCATGTAAATTAAATATGCACATCAATGGTCAATTCATTCTCGGTTATATGAGAAGATATTATTTAATTATGCGTATTGAGAGAAAAAAACAAACATTTTCTTAAAAAGAGAGTAGAGCAAACTGGAAAAGTGGCTTATTTTGAAATTTTGAACAAAAATCGCCAAACATTTTTTTAGTCCGACTTGCAAATAAGCTATAACTTTCAGGATATTGACTTCATTCAATAAATAATGCAT
>NW_007259552.1:14290-34909 GCF_000164805.1 Carlito syrichta | reverse complement strand
GGGTTTCAAACCCGGGGGCTCAGGCAATCCACTCACCTCAGCCTCCCAAAGGCACGGGATTACAGGCTGAGCCACCGAGCCCGGCTGCATCCATTATTTTGAATGTCGATGAGATGCTGTGATACCTGGGCAGGGGATTTTATAAATGGCAGTTGCCTCGTGTGCAGTCTTTGAAGATGCAGTATTCATTGTTCAAATTGACACAGTGCATCTCGTTGGAATCTGGACAAATGGTCTGAGATTGTCTTTCTTGTCACTGAGGTCATAGAATGAGGATTATTCAAGTCTGTTTCTGTTACCACACCCTTTTCAGAGGTATATTAGAGTCCCCGGGAAGATGGTGGCATTCATACTTGAGAAACACAGCCTCATCAATGAACAAAATCCTCAATTTCTGGCACCATGAGCTACGACTACAGCAACTATCATGGTGGCCTTGGCTACAGCTATGGAAGCCCGGGTTATGGCTATGGCTTGAGATATGGCTGTGTCTGTGGAGACTACAGATATGGCTGCTGCCGCCCACTGTGCTATGGTGGATATGGAATCTCTGGCTTCTACTGAAAAGAAGAAAAAGACTGATGATTTGGAACTTTAGAATCCAGATGTCACTCTACTGTTAGTTTTTAGCTTTTTCAACATCAATGATAGCACTTCATTCCATGAGATGACTGAAGATTTCACAGATTGGGTCACCTATAGCATCTCTGTCAACAATTTTGTTTTTTTGAGTTGGAGTCTCACTGGGTGGCCCAGACTGGAGTGCAGTGGCCGCTCCCGGCCACCGCAGCCTCAACCTGTTGGGTTCCGGCGATCCTTCCGCCTCAGCCTTTCGAGTAGCCGGAATTACAGGCACGCACTACCACGCCTGGCTGATTTTTTTATTTATTGTAGAGATGAGGTCTCACCTGCCCAGGCAGGTCTCGAACCCATGGGCTCAGGCAATCCACTCACCTCAGCCTCCCAAAGGTGCGGGATTACAGGCTGAGCCACTGAGCCCGGCAGCAATTTTTAATAACGTCATTTTCTTGAATGACAAAGTTCACTTCTTCTAATTTCTTTCATATTAACATTTGCTAATTTTGCCATTACCACACAGAATGATTATTTTGCCTTAGAAATTACTATTTTAGGGAAGACCTTTTAGGGTGACTTTGTATCATTATTTTTTTGTTAAAGGTATAGTGTTTTTTAAAAAACATTACCTTTAACAGTTAAGATATTGTTGTTCTTTTCCTATTCAAGATGCATACATAGTTGATTGAAGAGTGAGAGAGATAAAACAACAACGAAAGACAAAAGGAAAACCCTTTGCATGTGCTTTGAAGGTTAAACTGTACTTAAATTTCAGTGAATGAAGATTACTAGAACTGTGTGGAACACATAATGTGAGCTCAATAACGATCCACTACATAAATGGAATGTATCAGTGAGAAAGAAAAGGTAATTAAAATCTGTGTCCTATTCTGTGTCAAATGGCATGCAAGGTACAGGCATGACCTTGCTGACCAGGCCTAGGCCTGCTGACCAGGCCCCTTGCAGCTTGCACAATGGCATCCTTGTCAATACCAAACATCTTCAGCAGCACAGCCGGTTTCTTGGTACCTGGCTAAGAGCCAGACACGTGACAGTGACGCCAGGCTCACCCACGACTGCAGTGGACACTGCCTCACCTTCGTAATAGTGGTCCTCCATCGTAAGGATCCTGCCCTTGGTGGCAGGAGCGCTGTCAAGAATGACCCGGACGTCTAGGGGCTTGATGGTGAAGGGGTTCAGTACCCGGATGCTGACTTTTTCTCTTTTCAGCAACTCAGCGGCAGCCAAAGCCTCATACAGGGTTACCCCAGCCCGATCACAGTCACCTGGTCATCCTGGCTCGTCAGGACCGACCACCTTGGCTTGTCCGACCTGGAAGTTCTCATGGTTGTTATAGATGATGACATTTTCCGGGCGGCTGGTCTGGATAAAGCAGATGCCCTTGGTATTGGCTGCTAGTACCACCGCCTTCTCGGTAGCAGCCCCATCACTTGGGTAAAAGACGGTGCACATGGGAACAGACGGAAACATGGCCAGACCCTCCAGGGCCATCTGCGAGGGCCCGAATCCCCGATGGACACGCCGCAGTGGGAGCTGCGGAGAGTGATGCTTCGGAGAGGGCCGCCATGCGAATCTGGCCAAAAGCCCGTGTGAGGAAGGCCACGAAGGTGCTGCAGAAGGGCACCGTCCCGTCGGCGTGGAGCGGCCCACTGCGAAGCTCGCCGTGTTCTGCTCGGCCACGTGGCACTCGATGAAGCGGCCTGGGCGTTCCTTTTTGAAGAGCTCCGAGAAGGAGGAATTCCTGGTGTCCCCGTCCAGGGCAGTGACGCGGTCGCTGGCATGGCCCAGCTTGGCCAGGGCCTGCCCGGAGGCCTTACGGGTGGCTGTCTTGTCCCCAGCTTTGTAGCTGGGCGGGGTGGGCCCGCGGGTGTTGGCGATGTCCCCCGAGGGGGCGTCCTCCCGAGGGGCGTCGCCAGGATCTTCTTTCTGCTTTGGATCCAGCTGTAGATCTCCGCTAGGGTCTGTCTGCTCAGCCACGTTTTGGGGGCGGGGCTTTCCATGCCAAGACTCTCTGTCCTCTGCCCCCGTGACCCCTCGACCCTTGAAGGTCTTGGCGGGGATGGCTGTTGGCTGGAGCTTGGCCCGCCCAAAGGCCTCGCGTGGCTCCTCCGCGCTGTGGCGGCATGCCAGCCGAAGGCCTCCCGCGCTTCCGGTGGGCATCCACGCAGTGCTGCGGTGGAGCTGGGTCACTCTGGCCCCGGCGGCTGATGCCAAGGACGGCGACGAGGTTGTGCAGCTTGCAGATGCCAGCAAAGGCCATGGCTTCCCACACGGAGCCCTCTGACAGCTCCCCAGCTCCCAGCACGCAATAGACTCGGTAGCCGCCTTGCGGGAGTCCTCGCTAGCGTAGGCCAGCCCGCCCGCGGCTCCAAGACCCTGGCCCAGGGAGCCAGTGGCCGCGCCAGGGAAAGCTGGTTTTGGAACAGGAAGCCCGACCTCGTCAGAACTGATCTTCCTCGGGCTCAGCAGCTCGGCCTCGGGCTGGAGGCCGGCTTCCGCCCAGACTGCGTGCAGGATGGGAGCTGCGTGGCCCTCGGGGAGCCCGAAGCGGTCGTTGTGAGGGTGCCGGGGGTCCTGTGACTTGGGGCGCATGGTGGGAAAAAGAGGGCTGCCGTGAGCTCCGCAGCACTGCAGCATGATGTGGGGTGGCCCGAGCCGCCGCCGTGGTGGCCTGGAGGGCGTGGATGTGCAGGCGGTTGCCCGTGTCCTTTGGGGCCTGCAGCTTCTGCCGGTCAGGCTTGTGGTCGCCGTCTATGGCGCCGCGGGCAGACGAGGGCGCAGACGCGGACACGTGAAGCGCTGGCGGCTCAGCGGCGACTGGCCTAAATATATTTTCGTGTGCATATAAAATATATATACATGCACATATATAATTTAATTTATTCCCTGAAACAAGATCCAAAGAATAAAGAAGTATTTTAAGTCCTCAAACAACTGTAGGTTAGAATAGTGAGTAACATACAGAATTTTGGAGGTAAAGAGGTTGAGATTGTCTTCTCTGTTTACTACTAACTGCATGATACAAAGCATGCTATTAACTTCACTAATCATTATTTTTAATCCATTACGTCTAGTGCCAAATTTTCATTTTTAGAAATATTATAAAATAAACCTATCCCCAACTTTAGCATGCAAATATATAAGTACATATAATGGCATATATGGTGATTGTATTAATTTTCTAGGTCCAAAAAAATACCACTAACTGGGTGGCTTAAAACTAGAGAAATTTATTGTCTCATAGTCCTTGAAACTAGACATCTAAAATCAAGGTGTCTAAAAAGACCATGCTCTCGCTGAAGCCAGTAAGAGAACCCTTCCTTGCCTTTTGTTTTTAGCTACCTGTGGTTTGCTGGCAATAATTTGGCATTTCTTGGTGTGCAGCCTTGTAACTTCAGTCTCTGCCTTCATAGTCACATGACGTACTCCTCATGTGTCTCTACATCATTTTCCCTCTGTGTCTACCTCTGTGTTCATATTTCCCCTTCTTACAGGATAACGGTCACAATAAATAGTCATATTGTTCTAGGGCCCACCTTAGTGACCTTACCTTAACTGAATTAAATCTACAAAGACCCTATTTCTGAATAAGGAAATATTTATAGATTCTGAGAGGTTAGGCTTTTAACATATCTTTTTGGGGGAAGCCATAATTCAACTCATAGCAGTGATCTATATCATGCTTCATATTGCTTTAGATTATATAATTGATAGAATAGAAACTGAATTTAACATAAAACTTTTCTTTCTTTATCCATTTTGTATATTAAGCTCTTAGATTTTCTAAATGTTCACAAAAGCAGAAATTAATAACTGCTGAAACGTATTCCTTATCATTTTATGTAATTTTTCGTTTGAGAAAGTTAGAGGACAGATAAACAATTTTGCAAATTTTCACATAATTAAGGACATTTAAATATGCCATAAGAATGTTAGTGTCATTCATGTATCCTTTATCTTATAAACTGATTTTTAAATTATTTTTTCCTTTTATTCAAGGCTTATTGGCATATATGCTTTGTTATGATTATTTATTTATTTTACACTTGAAATCATTTAAGATAGTTTAGAATATATGTTCTAAAACTGCTAAATAACCATGAAGGCCATTAACAGATTTACCATTGTCACCACTTGTATACAGAGGGAGCATGGTTTTACAATTTTGTCATTTCTCTGAGTAAATCTGATTCTATTTGTTAAGTTATAAAAGAAAAATAGTGAAGATACTATAGTATATAGGATTTTTAAAATACTTACACAGACAGTATAACTAATAGTTAACAAAATGTTGGATTATTTTATAGGAGAACTACTTGATGCTATAAAACCATATTTACACAATTTTAAATGTAGAAAAAACTGCTTTACAAATATTATCACCATTATTATAGTCAAAGATTGCTTTTAAAAAATGCAAGTTAACCAGAAAGAAAACTAGTAGAATGCTTCTAAAAGAAAGTTAAGACCTCTGCTCAATTATAAAAGAAATGGTCTTATTGATTTGTTTAAGCCATTTTTATTTGAAAAAGTAACTTGACACATCTTTATGGATTCTTAAACCCTTCCCCCTTAAGTGAATGTGAAAATATCATATAGGTTACAGCACATACAACCCTATTTATCAGGCAAAATATTTAACTTCTGACCTCATGACCTCCTGTAGTAATTACTACAGGGTCCTTTGCTGTGATTGAGTTTGGATGTAGCAGTCTCTGTAGATTAATCTGTAGTATGGCACTGGATATGGTGGCAATTATCTATTTTGTAGTTTGTTTTCTGGCTTCTACTGAATTGCTGTCTTGACTACCTGATAAGTGTGTCCCATAAGTGAACTTAGCAAAGTTAACTGCAGAATACCAAGTTACCATGAACCTTACAGGTACAAATATTTAACAGTTACATGTCTAAGACAACTTATTCCATAGAGGAACTACACCATGCCATCAGAGAGTGTTTAGTGTGTATTATTACTGAAACAATCGATTAAACACCTAAACACAAAAGCTTGGCTTCAAAGAGACTTGGGTTTGAGTTTTGTCTCTACAACTTTCCAAGTCAGTAAATTTGGACAAGTTACTCCCTCTATGCTTCCATTTTCTCTGCTTCACATTGTGTTTAGTGCCTATCTCATGAGTTTTGACAATTATGTGTGTTTGGTTCCTACTCATAGGATTATAATGTTTACATGTTGATATATATTAAAAACTTAGCAATAAATAATCAATATTAGTTTTGTTTTTTTAGTAAGCATCTTAATTAAATAAATATAGCTCTATATGACTATAGATATAACTTCTGCTACCAAACTTGTAAAACAGAGTTATTGGATTAAAAGTTACTATGGATTTAAAAATGAATAAGTAGCCGGGCTTGGTGGCTCAACCTGTAATCCCGCGCCTTTGGGAGGCTGAGGTGAGTGGATTGCCTGAGCCCGCAGGTTCGAGACCCGCCTGGGCAGCGAGACCTCATCTCTACAGTAAATCAAAACATCAGCCGGGCATGGTAGCGCATGCCTGTAATTCTGGCTACTTGGAAGGCTGAGGCAGAAGGATCGCCGGAGCCCAGCAGGTTGAGGCTGCAGTGGCTGGGAGTGGCCACTGCACTCCAGTCTGGGTGACAGAGTGAGACTCCAACTCAAAAAAATAAATAAATAAATAAAATTAGGTACATGTACACAATAAAATGTGATTAATCCTTTAAAAAGAAGGAAATCCTGTCATTTACATCAACATGGATGAACCTGGAGGACATTACACTAAGCGAAGCAAGCCAGACCCATATGGCTAATACCACATGATCTCACCTATATTTGGAGTGTAAAATAGTTGAGCTCATAGAAGTAGAGAATAGAATGATGGTTACCAGACCCTGGAGGAGGTTAGCGTAAGATACAAAATTTCAGTTAGATAATAAGAATAAACTCAAGAAATCTATTGTACATGATGACAGTAGGTAATAACGTGGTATATAGAATTCTTGAAAATTGCTTAGAACGTAGGTTTTGTGTTCTCATCACAAAAAATTATAAGTATTTGTGTAATATATATGTTAATTAGACTGATTTTGTCATTCCACAATGTATACATATTTCAAAACGACATGCAGACAAATATATTTGCCACTTAAAAATATTTTTAAGTGAACAAGTGTCAAAAAGTCTCTATTTAAAAATTGAGTTATAATAAATGTTAGATTTCAAATGAGTTTCCGGAATTTCAAATTTAGTGTCTAAGAATCACTTAAATGTCCCAACTAATCACAGATAAGATACACATGGTTTGAGAGAGTAGCTATGGATTTTGCAAAGATTAGTTTTTAACAAATATATTTGAATCCTGTGAGTTCCCATTCTGAGGAGGAATAGGATATCGTCTCTTCCTTACCTGAGTGAGTAGGGTTCTGATAAGACTATTCATAAGGTATTATATCACTTCCTTGAGTTATGTGCACAACAGACTAAGATGTGACTTTCTCTTGGGAATCTAATGAGTGAGGAGAGTCTAGCTGTTTGAAAGTGGGAGCAAAGGAGAAGAGGAATTTACAAGACTGAAAACTGTATGTGTGATTCATAAGAGCTAGATAAGAGCTCATTGGTAAAACCAGCATGAATCCATTTTTACTGCAGCCAAGAGCACTACTAGGCATACAAGATTAGATTCTGAAGTCATTATTACCAATGGTCTTATAAACACATACTGATTTACATACTTTTGAATAAATGTTCTCTTTGAGGTGCTAAATAGATATGTAGCTAATGATTTCACTTTTTTGTAATCATAATTTTAGGACAATTTTTGGAATTTCTTTTAGGGTTAAGGCCATATTTTTCTACTGAAAATAAATTTGATGTTTATAAGTATTTAAAAGTAATTTAGATACACAAATGTTTATAGTGGCTTTGTGATGGTCAAAAGTTGAGACAACCTAAATGTCCTTCAGGTGGTGAATAGGCAAATAAAGTGTGCTATTTACATACAATAGAATTTTATTCAGCAATAAAAATAGAAGAACTATTGATGGATGCAATACATTGTATGAATATTACAGAGTGAGAGAAACTTGTTTCAAGAGATTGCATATGTGTGATTTCACATTTGTGACTTCTTCAGTAGGTAAAAACTTGTGTGATAGTGAGCAAATTCGTGGCTCCCAAGGATTGTGGGCAGGTGAAGGATATCACTATCAAGCAATAGCACATTGGAGTTTGATGAAACTGTTCTGTCCTAGTTGAGGTGGCGGTTACATAACCTATACATACACAAAAACTCATAAATCCATATATCAAAATTACAAAGTTAACAGATTAAAATGTGTTATAATTTAATGAAGATAAAATTAAAATAAGAATTTATGAGCCTTCTGGCTGTAGCTCAGAGTTAGAGACAGTTAAAAAAACCGAAAAAATAATGAAAATCTGTGATTTTTCTTGGATCAATTGGAGAACTAAAATGAAAGGTGAAAAGGCTATTCTGAAATTTGGAGACAGGTGCCTTTAGAAATAAAATGACAGCTGAGCTCAGTGGCTCAGCCTGTAATCCTGCACTTTGGGAGGCTGAGGTGAATGGATTGCCTGAGCCCGCGGGTTCGAGACCCGCCTGGGCAACTTGGTGAGACCTCATCTCTACAATAAATCAAAAATTAGCCGGGTGTGGTAGTGCGCGCCTGTAGTTCCAGCTACTTGGAAGGCTGAGGCGGAAGGATCGCGGGAGCCCCAGCAGGTTGAGGCTGCGGTGACTGGGAGCAGCCACTGCACTCCAGTCTGGGCGACAGAGTGAGACTCCAACTCAAAAAAAAAAAAGAAATAAAATGACACCAAACATTTTCTTCTCTGGGAAGGATGTCACAAGATGACATATGAAATTGTATGAAGATTATAGTAGACATTTTGATAAAATGCTCAAGGCTGAGTGTGGACTAGTATGGGAATGTGAAGTTCCTAAGTCTTGCCATCATACCTCTCATAATATTCCTGGCTTTTCTCTCAGGAACTTCATGAGAATATCGAAGAGAGAACCATGAAGAATTTATAGAAAAACTCCCAATGCTCCACCCTTTGGTGTTGTCTAGGGTAGGAAAACAGCAGCTAAGTAAATGGCTTAACTTATAGATAGAAGGAATAGGAGCTCTGTACTCTGAGCACACTGGTAGAATACCATTGCTTCATGGGGAAAAGATGGGAAAGCAACCACCAAAATCCTACCCAAATACACATTCCTTCTTTTCTCTAGGTAAAACCTTTAATCTGCAGGGGAAAGTACTTCAAAACTATTGTCTCAAAGACACTGATGGATAACCACTGAATCCAGAGGAAAAGAATGAGAGGAATTAAAATAAAGAAGGTTCACCTCTGGAGAAGAATAAAGGAGTCTTGGGAAAGTTATTCCCTGAGGCCTAGACATCAAATCCTGTGAAAAATGAAAACATCAACCTCCCCACTTTACATCGCTCCCACAGCAACATTAACAAAATTTGAGTACAAACAACAGAGGATTATAGCTGAAAGAGGCAAGAGACAAACACTCTATGGGGTATTATAAGGGTAAGACACAATTCCAAGTGTTGGGACAAATCAACTAATATTTGAAGTCTCTTGCACCATTAACAAAAATTTTGCACCTTGACAATTAAAACAACAAAATTCAAACACAGTTCAAAACCTGCCTATATTAACACAAGTAGTGTTAATAATAGTGAAAAATGAAGACAAAATGCAAGATCAGATATTTTCATCAGAGAAAAATAAATATAAGAAATAATCAAATGTCATTCTCTAAAGATATTAGAAACTTTTTATTACTCTAAATGGTGAACTTATTCTTTTTTCTCTTTCTGCTTTCAAAGGAAAGCATATTATTAACCTTATTAATTGCAAAGACTGCTAAAATCACACAACATTAATGAAGGCACTCTGAAGAAATCAGGGAGGAGACTCATTCCTCCCTGTAGAATGTTATCAAAGAAACTAGAGTTTTTTTCAGAATGACTGCATTTTGGAACTGTTGCTACTCTTGACAGCTCTGTGCCTATTCCCTAATAAGGTTTTTTATTTGCATAACAAATGGTTTTCAATTCTCAGAAGCTAACGCTCTCAATTGTTATAGATACTACTTCTCTCTCTCTCTCTCACTTTTTTTTTTTTTTTGAGTTGGAGTCTCACTCTGTCACCCAGACTGGAGTGCAGGCCACTCCCGGCCACTGCAGCCTCGACCTGCTGGGCTCCGGTGATCCTTCCGCCTCAGCCTTCCAAGTAGCCGGAATTACAGGCATGCGCTACCACACCCAGTTGATTTTTTTTAAAATTTATTGTAGAGATGAGGTCTCGCTGCCCAGGCGGGTCTCGAACCCGCGGGCTCAGGCAATCCACTCACCTCAGCTTCCCAAAGGTGCGGAATTACAGGCTGAGCCACCGAGCCCAGCTTCTCTCTCACTTTAAAATTTATTTTATTTTAAAGATGTGGAGTATAATTCAGGATTAGGTATATAAGTGGGCATCATCCAGGTGAGGTTTGGGGCTACCTTTGATCCCCACTTTGCCTGGTTTAGATCAGACACCCTTATTAAAATTATGATATTACTTCTCTTCTTGTCTTCCTTACTCCTGCATGGGTGTCACAGATCTGGCTGCCTTTGTTCTGGGAGCTGAGCAGGGAAAGGGTACTGGGGTATCTCACTGTTCAGAAGATGGGCATTTACTACCTCCTAGGTGTCAGTAGGGCTTCTTCCCTTAGTCTCACCCATGCCCAGTAAGCTTCAGTCAGAGCCTCTCCACACATTTCTTAGTAAGAGTTGAGGGGGCATGTTGAATATTTCGTATACAGTCTTTAATCCATGCCTTCCATTTATAGCCCCATCCTATGCATGCCTTCACAGTTGTTCACACCTCTAATTTCTTAGTCTTTCCAAGGCTGAGGATTTTAGATTCATTGTTCAGTGTCAGATTTTTCCTAAATGCCAATTTAGTCAATATACAATGTTTTTTTTGAGTCAGAGTTTCACTCTGTTGCCCACTCTGGAGTACAGTGGCATGCTCATGGCCACCACAGCCTCGACCTACTGGCTCAGGTGATCCTTCTGCCTCAGACTTCCATGTAGCTGGAGCCACAGGCACGCACTACCACATCTGGCTAATTTTTTGATTTATTGTAGAGATGAGGTCTCGCCAAGTTGCCCAGAGTAGTCTCGAACCCCTGGACTCAGGGAATTCTCTCACCTCTGCCTACCAAAGTGCTGGGATTACAGGCATGAGCCACCAGGCCTGGCAATATACAATTCTTGATTACTGTTTTCACATCTATTCTTTTTCTTTTTCAGTTTACATATTTAAAATTTTATCTCTTTTTAAAAGCAAGGTTTCAGGAGAAAGGTATATTGGAAAACCTTCTAATTCAAAAACGTTTGTGTAGAGATTGTCTCACTATGTTGCCCAGGCTGGTCATGAACTTCTGGCTTCAAAGTGATCCTTCTGCCTTGGTTTCCCAAAAGCATGAACCACTGTACCCAGCTTAATTTTTTTTTTGAGTTGGAGTCATACTCTGTTGCCCAGGCTGAAGTGCAGTGGCACACTCACGGCCACCCCAGCATCAACCTACTGGGCTCTGGTGATCCTTCTGCCTCAGTCTTCCAAGTAGCTAGAACTACAGGTGTGCGCTACCATGCCTGGCTAATTTTTGATTTATCATAGAGATGAGTTCTTGCAAAGTTGTCCAGGCTGAACTCAAAACCACGGGCTCAGGCAATCCACTCATCTCGGCCTCCCAAAGTGCTGGGATTAAAGACTGAGCCACCGAGCCCAGCCTATTAAAAAAAAAAGCACATAGGTACACATAAGATGTGTAGCAAAATGAGGACATTATCAAGAAGTTTTAAGAAAAAGAGAATATAGGGAAATGAGAAGTGCTAACATTGAAATATAACATGAGAAACTTTTTTTTTAAACCAACGTGGTGATTTTTTATTGATGGGCAACACTGTATACTCCTAAGTATCACTAACCTGTGTACATTAGGGACGCAGCAGTGGAAGAGCAGACAGCAGAGTGAAACAGGAGACTGAGGAGTGTCCACCTCCACTGCGCGCCGGTTGCTCATGTGTACACAGATGCATGAATGCAATTGGAAATCTTAATGACCATAGAGTTACAATCACCCATCTATGGAGACGAACATCTTAACTCCAAGGATCTGATCTGCAACGTGTACGTAAGCAGCTTCTTATCACACAATTATTAAAATGTATTTTTCCTGTTAGGAACCAGCAACTTGTTTTTTGTGTTTTTCTTTTGAAATAAGAACTATTTCTTCTTTGATAACTGGCTCATTTTTATTGTTTATCAAAAACTAAAGTGTGAGGGAGGAAAGTGTGATGGATTAAAAAATTTCTTTTTTAAGGAAAGATAAAATTCATTTTCACAAATTTACAAGTGCTGCTGCTCGCAGGATTTATTCTACTAAGCGGTCAGACTGGGAAGCAAATGCAAGTCCGCTTTCTTAGCTTAGGCATCAGCATAATTTCAGAAGTATGGGTTTTTGTGTATTTTCTAAAATCAAGCAACAGTCTGTTTCAACCAAATGATTTTGATTTGTGCTATCGTCACATTTTGTTACTTTAATAACATTGTTTTTATTTTTGTTTCAAGTCAATTATCTTAAAGATATTTAAATAATAAGAAAAAGTCATATGCTTGCTCATGTAGTTATCATTAGCTGTATTGTTTCTTTCGTAATTTTTTTGTTCATATTTCTGTCTAGTGTCATTTTTCTAGCCTGAAGGACTTCCTTTATTTATTTATTTAGGTATTTATTTATAGAGCAATGAGGTCTCGCTATTTTGCTCTGGCTGTTCTTAAACTCTTGGCCTCAAGCAATCCTCTCACTTTAGCCTTCCAAAGTGCTGGGATTATAGGTGTGGACCACTGCACACAGCTATTTATTTAGAATTGGGTTCTCACTTTGTTGCCCAGGCTGGAGTGCAGTGGCATGGTCACAACTCACTGCAATCTCAAACTTGTGGGTGGAGCACAGGGACATGATCACTCTCACCACAACCTTCACCTCCTCGGCTTAGGTGATCTTTCTGCCTTTGTCTCCCAAGTAGCAGGGTGCTCACCATCATGCCTGACTAATTTTTTAAATTTTAGTCTTACTGTATTCCCCAGGCTGGTCTCAAACTCCTAAACTTGAGCAGTTCTCCTGTCTCGGTCTCCCAAAGTGGTGGGATTACAGGTGTGAGCCGCCATGCTTGTCGTGAGTTCATTTAGTTTCATAATGTTCTGTTAGCCAGGTGCAGAGGCTCACACCTATAATCCCGGCATTTTGCGAGGCAGAGGTAAGAGGATTGCCTGAGTCCAGGGTGTCAAGACCAGCCTTGGCAGGTTGGCGAGATCTTGTCTCTACAATAAATTAAAAAATTATCCAGGCATGGTGGCACACACTTGTGGTTCCAGCTACTTGGAAGGCTGAGGTGGAAGGATTATCTGAGCCCAGCGGGTTGAGGCTGCAGTGGCTGTGAGGGTGTCACTGCATTCTAGCCACATATATATAGACACACACACACATAATGTGCTGTTAATCTTGCTCAATGTATTTTTCATTTCAGATGTTGTAATTTTTAGCTCCAGAAGTTAAATTCAGTGCTTTTCACTTTTTGAATATATGGAGTACAGAGAACTAAATCTATTTTTGTTTTCTGTTAATTTTGACATCTGTGTTTGTTCTGAGTCAGTTTTGACTGATTTTTCTGCTCATTTGAGTCATGTTTTTCTTGTTTTCATGTTTTTCTTGCAGGCTTCTTGTATGCCTGCACATTTCTGATTAGATGTAGACATGGGTTTTACATTGTTGGGTACTGGTTATTTTGTATTTCTTTAAAATATTGAGCTTTGTTCTGGGGTGCAGTTTAGTAATTTGGAAATTCTTGGGGCCTTTTTCTTCTTGTTTTTTAGATTTGTTAAAAGGGACCAAAGCAGTGTCTAATCTAGTACTATTTATTCCTCATTATGGAGGCAAGACTTCTCTGAGTACTCTCCCCTTGAATTATGAGGATTCTGCAGTCTGACTAGGGGAACAGGCACTGTTCCTGAACCTATGTGAACACTGGGTACTCTTCTCTCTAGATCTTTCAAGTGCCTTTTTCTCCACCCTCAAGTAGTTTTTGTTCACACATGCATTGATCAGTACTTAGCTGAACACTCCAGTGGGGCCCTCTGCAGATCCCCGGGTTCTTTCTCTCTGTAACTCTCTCCTCTCAGGTGCTCTGCCTGTGAACTCTAGTTGCTTACCTTGGTCTCCCTGATTCCCCTGCTTCGTCTCCTCAACTCAGGAGGGCTTTCGGACTGTGCTTGGGGGCAATCATCGGGCTCACCTCATCTATTTCCCTTCTCCCAGGGGTCACTGTTCTTTGTTACCTAATACCCAATGTCTTGAAAACGATTGTTTTTTTATATTTTGTCCGTTATTTTTTGGGTTTAGGTGGGAGGGCAGATTCAGTCTCTGTTACCCTCATTTTGACTGGAAGTGGAAGTTCAATCTTTTCATTTTAGAGATGCTGAAAAGAGATCCAGTGAAGTTAAGTGTTACTATTAGTGTTGGCATCGCAAGCCTATATGGCTTTGATTTCAGT
Organism: Carlito syrichta; assembly: GCF_000164805.1. Taxonomy (NCBI): domain Eukaryota; kingdom Metazoa; phylum Chordata; class Mammalia; order Primates; family Tarsiidae; genus Carlito; species Carlito syrichta. The sequence goes on along the minus strand of NW_007259552.1, from coordinate 20,692 downwards.
ATTATTTTTTAAGTTCGATGTCTAACTCTGTCACCTGGACTGGAGTGGAGTAGCATGATCCTTCTGATCTCAGGCAATCCTTCTACCTCAGCCTCTTGAGTAGCTGGAACTATAGGTGCATATCATCACACCTGGCTAAGTTTTTGATTTTTTGTTTTGAGTTGGAGTCTCACTCTGTTGCCCAGACTGGAATGCAGTGGCTGCTCCTTCGCAGCTTCGACCTGCTGGGCTCCGGCGATCCTTCCACCTCAGCCTTCCAAGTAGCTGGAACTACAGGCGCCCACTACCACGCCCAGCTAATTTTATGATTTGTTGTAGAGATGAGGTCTTGCAAAGTTTCCCAGGTGGGTCTTGAACCCGCAGGCTCAGGCAATCCACTCACCTCGCCCTCCCAGAGCGCGGGATTACAGGCTGAGCCACCAAGCCCAGCCAGATTTTTTTGTAGAGATGATATCTTGCTCTATTGCCTAGGCTGGTCTGGAGCTCCTGGGCTCAAGCAATCCTCCTACCTCAGCCTCCCGAAGTACTGGGATTATAGGTGTGAGCTACTACACCCAGACTATTTTTCTGTGTCATGCTCTCTTTCTACCTTTCTGGTAATGTGTGGCAGATGCTTTCATAGTTTGTTTTTAGGAATAGTTTTTTATTTTTGTGTGGCAGATGCTTTCATAGTTTGGTTTTGCAGTGACACGCTTATGACCACTATATCCTCGACCTGCTGGGCTCAGGTGATCCTTCTGCCTCAGCCTTCCAAGTAGCTGGAACCACAGGCATGTGTCACCCTGACTGGGTAATTTTTTGATTTATTGTAGAAGAGGTCTCACCAGATTGCCCAGGTTGTCTCAAACCCCTGGGCTCAGGAAATCCTCTTGCCTCAGCATTCCAAAGTCCTGAGATTATAGGCATGAGCCACCGTGCCTGGCAATAGACAATACTTGATTCCTGTTTTCACATATATGCTTTTTCTTTTCTTTTTTTTTTTTCTTTTGAGTCAGAGTCTTACTCTGTTGCCAAGGCTGGAGTGCAGTGGCATGCTTATGACCACCGTAGCCTTGACCTCCTGGGCTCAGGTGATCCTTCCGCCTCAGTCTTCCAAGTAGCTGGAACCACATGTGTGCGCCACCATGCCAGGCTGATTTTTTAAATTTATTGTAGAGACAAGGTCTCACCATATTGTCCAGGCAGGTCTTGAACCCCTGAGCTCAGGTAATCCTCTCACCTCCTCCTCTCAAAGTGCTGGGATTACAGGCGTGAGCCACCGCGCCCAGCAGGAATACTTATTTTTGACTATGATTCCTTTATATAGACCAGAGAGGCCTAATTATTGTAATTTTATTTTATTTTGAAAGCAGGGTTTATTGAAAGGACAGAAAAGCTCCCAAAGTGGGAGGGGACCCAAGGGGTTTACCCTGTTATTTTTTGCATTTATTATTTGGGCATTTGGCATATCCTTTTCAATAGTTTAGGAAATCTGAATAATGTTAGCAGTAAAGAAGCTTTGTTTTTTTTTTGGTTTTTTGTGTTTTTTTTTGAGTTGGAGTCTCACTCTGTCGCCCAGACTGGAGTGCAGTGACCGCTCCCGGCCACCTCAGCCTCGACCTGCTGGGCTCTGGTGATCCTTCCGCCTCAGCCTTCCAAGTAGCCGGAATTACAGGCATGCGCTACCACACCCGGCTGATTTTTTTATTTATTGTAGAGATGAGGTTTCGCTGCCCAGGCGGGTCTCGAACCCACGGGATCAGGCAATCCACTCACCTCAGCCTCCCAAAGGCGCGGGATTACAGGCTGAGCCACCGAGCCCGGCTCAGGAAGGTTTGTTTTTAGTTATCTGACATTTATAGCTCCATCAGTTTTTTAATCTTGATAGGCTGGCATTTAAAGTGCCAGGTTTTTTTATTGTCATCTAGTTTCCTGTTTTTAAAATAGATTGATAGCCGGGCTCGGAGGCTCAGCCTGTAATCCCGTGCCTTTGGGAGGTTGAGGTAGTGGATTGCCTGAGCCCGTGGGTTTGAGACCCACCTGGGCAACTTGGGGAGACCTCATCTCTACAATAAATCAAAAATTAGCCGGGCGTAGTAGCGCATGCCTGTAGTTCCAGCTACTTGGAAGGCTGAGGCGGAAGGATCGCCGGAGCCCAGCAGGCGAGGCTGCGGTGGCTGGGGTCAGCCACTGCACTCCAGTCTGGGTGACAGAGTGAGACTTAAACTCAAAAAAAAAAAAAAAAATAGATTGATAGCCCGGCTCGGTGGCTCAGTCTGTAATCCTACACCTTTGGGAGGCTGAGGTGAGTGGATTGCCTGAGCTCATAGGTTCGAGACCCGCCTGGGCAGTGAGACCTAATCTCTACAATAAATCAAAAAATCAGCCGGGCATGGTAGCGCATGCCTGTAATTCCGGCTACTTGGAAGGGTGAGGCAGAAGGATCGCTGGAGCCCAGCAGGTCGAGGCCGGGAACGGCCACTGAACTCCAGTCTGGGCGATAGAGTGAGACTCCAACTCAAAAAAAAAAATAGATTGATAGTCTTTAATTTTTGGAACAGTTTTATATTTACAGGAAAGTGCAGTTCCCAAATGTATCCCTCCTTTGGTTTCCCGTATTGTTTACATCTTGTATTACTGTGATATGTTTGCTATAGTTCATGAACCAATATTTAATGCTGTCATTAACTAAAGCCCGTGGTTTACATTAGGGCTTACTCATTGTGTTGTACATTCCACAGGTTTTGACAAATGTGTGATGACATGTGCCTGTTATTACTGTGTCACACAGAATAGTTTCCTTGCCCCACAGATCCTCGTGATCCGCCTGTTGGTCCTTCTCCTCTTCCCTTCCACCAAACTCCTGGCAATCAGCGACCTTTTTACTGTCTCCACAGTTTTACCTTTACCAAAACGTCATGTTGTTGGAATCATACAGTATGTCGCTTTTTCAGTTTGGCTCCTTTCACTTAGCAATGTGTTTTTAAGGCTCCTCCAAGTCTTTCTTTGACTTTATAGTTCATTTTTTTCTTCTTCTTTTTTCCTGAATAATATTCCACAACTTGTTCATCCATTTGCCTTCTGAAGGGCATCTTGCTTGCTTTCAAGTGTTGACAATTATGAAGAAAGTCACTGTAAATATGCTTATGTAGATTTTTGTTGGGAACATAAGTTTTCACCTTTGGGCATACTCCAAGGAATTTGATTGCTGGGCTGTATAGTAAGAATATGTTTAGGTTTTTAAATATTTCATGTATGTCAGAATTTCACTCTGTCACCCAGGCTGGAGTGCAATGGCACAAATAAAAAAATTAGCCAAGTGTCACGGTATACCCCTGTAGTCCCATCTGCTTAGGAGGCCGAGGGCAGAAGGATTTCCTGAGCCCAGGAGGTTGAGGCAGTGGTAAGCCGAGATTGCGCCACTGTGCTCCAGACTGGACAGAGCAAGGACTTGACTCAAAAACAAAAAACAAAAAACAAAAACAAACAGACAAAAATCAGGGTAGAAAGTATTAGAATATAGTACACATACAAATATAACTTCAGCTTTATGTGTGTATTTGGTCATGATGTAAAATATATTCTCAACTAGTCTGGCCAAGGAGAAAACAAAACAAAAACATATTGCCTACCATGGGTTCTAGTTAAAAACATTAGAAAACCACCTACGAGTAGAATTCCTGGGTCTGAGAATGCCCATTTCCCCTTTCTGAGAATGCCCACTTGTAGCTATTGCCAAATTGTTCTTGAGAGGGGTTATGGCAGTGTACTGTTTTACTACATGGTATGGGAACACCATTTCCCCCAGATGTCCAGCCCTTTATCTGAGTAGACATATGACTTCTGCTCCTCAAAGAGCATCTCTTTAGTATTCCCCCTTGTGTCCTCTATTTAACCTCGTTTTTCTAGTGGGCAAATGCATGTCATTGCTAACTGTTTTAAAATTTGAGATCTAATTCACACACTGTGAAATTCATCCTTCAGGAGTATATAATTCTGTGGTTTTAGTATACTTGTAAGGCTGTGCAGATTTTACCACTATCTAATTCTAGAACATCTTCACCACCACTAAAGGAAACCCGGTACCTATTAGCAGTCACTCCCCATTTCCCTTTCTCCCAGGCCCTGGCCACTGCTAATCTACTTTCTTCCTGTGCTTCTGTCTGCCTGTTCTAGACATTTCACAGGAACGAAATACAACACGTGGCCTTTTGTTTCTGGCCTCTACCACTCAGTCCAGTGCCCTCATGGCCCATCAATGATGTAACATGTATCAGTACTTCACTTCCTTCCATGGGTGAATAATATTCTGCTCTATAGCTATATATTACATTTTGTCTATCTGTTTATCAGTTGATGGATATATGGGCTGTTTCCGCTTTTTGGCTATTAAGAATAATGCTGCCATGAACTTTTATGTTCAAGTTTTTGTGTAAACATGTTTTTACCAGATGTGGTGGCTCACGCCTATAATCCCAGCACTTTGGGAGGCCAAGGTGAAAGGATTGCTTAAGTTCACAGGTTCGAGACCAGCCTGGGCAACTTGGTGAGACCTAGTCTCCACAATAAGTCAAAAAATTAGCTGGGCATGGCAAGAGTCTGCCTGTAGATCCATCTACCTGGAAGGCTGAGGTGGAAGGATGCCGGAGCCCAGCTGGTTGAGGCTGCAGTGGCCATGAACATGCCACTGCACTCCAGCCTGGGTGTCAGAGTGAGACTCCAACTTAAAAAAAAACATGTTTTCAATTATTTTGGCTTATATCTAAGAATGGAATTTCGGGGTCACATGACAACTCCATGGTTAACCTTTCAAAAATGGCCAAATAGTTTCCTACGGCAGCCATACTAACCTGTATTCTTACCAGCAGTGTACTGAGTCTCCAGTGTCCATGTCCTTACTGACACTTGATATTGTTTGTCTTTTCTGATTACAGGAAGCTTAGTGGTGTAAAGTGGTGTCTCACTGTGGTTTCGATTTGTATCTCATGTCTCTAATGACTAAGGATGTTGAACATCCCAAGCATGTCTTCAAGGCCATTTTTTAGTTGGGTTATTTGTCTTTTTGTTTTTCAATTACAAAAATGCAGTATGCATTCTAGATACTAACTAGACTCTAGTTAGAAAATATTTGCAAGCGCTTTTTTCACATTCTGTACATTGCCTTTTCACTTCCTGACAGTGTCCTTTTAACCACAGAAAGTTTTTTTGTTGTTGTTGTTTTGAGTCTCATTCTGTCACCTGGGCTGGAGTGTAGTGGCACACTCACAGCCACCCCAGTTTGACCTGCTGGGCTCTGGTGATCTTCCCACCTCACCTTCCAAGTAGCCGGAATTACAGGCATGTGCTACCTCACCTGGGTAATTGTTGATTTATTGTAGAGGCAAGGTCTCGCCAAGTTGCCTGGGCTGGTCTCAAGCCCATGGGTTCAGGCAATCCACTCGCCTTGGCCTCCCAAAGTGCTAGATTACAGGCTGAGCCACCGAGCCCGGCCAGAAAGTTTCTAATTTTGATGAAATCCAGTTATCTATTTTCCTTTTTTTTTTTAAGGCGTCATGTCTAAGAAGCCATTGCCAAATCTGAGGTCATAAAGATTTACAATGTTTTCTTTTAAAAGTTTTATGGTGTTAGCTCATATACAGATGTTTTGATCTATTCTGAGTTGGCTCTTGTACTTAGGTATGAGATCAGTATCCAGCACCACTCTCTGGCATGTCAATATCCAGTTGTGATTAGTTTTGATTGCTCATTTGATAGTATACTCACCACAGATGAATAAAATGTGGACAGGATAATGCTTTCTGTGTTTCTTATTAATCAATATATTCAGGTTAGAAAACTGTTTATTTATTTTTTGAGTTGCAGTCTCACTCTGTCACCCAGACTGGGGTTGAGTGGCATGACTGTGGCTCACTGCAGCTTTGATATCCTGGACTCAGGTGGTCCTTCTGTCTCAGTCTCCCAAGTTGCTGGGACTATCGGTGCATGCCATCACACCTGGCTAATTTTTGATTTTCTGTAGAGATGAGGTCTTGCTATGTTTCCTGGACTGGTCTCAAACTCCTCGGCTCAAGCAATCCTCCTGCTTTGGCTTCCCAAAGTGCTAGGATTACAGGTGTGAGCCACCACACCCAGCCTTTATTTGATTTTCTCTTTCTTTTTTTCATAGAATTCTCCTTTGCTTGAATTTATATCATGTCTATTCTACCATGTATTGGGTTGGGTTATGAAAATCAGCTCATACCTCTCTCTCCCCGGAGGTTGCAGATCCCATCGTCTGCAGCCTGCTCTTCACACAGACCTCAACCGTAGACTTTGCTGAGGCATTGCCAAGGTCTGGGCCATTACTGTGGTGGCTGCTGCTGCCGCCCTGGCGGCAACCATTCCACATCACACCACCAGTGCCTGGGGCGAGCTGCGGCCTCC
>NW_007259552.1:11704-13647 GCF_000164805.1 Carlito syrichta | reverse complement strand
CAGAGATTTCCATTGCTCTGCCCACCTATCAACAAACTCCACCTCGGTTCCTAAGGTAACGTTGCTAAACAGGAGACAAAACCCCACCCCTAAGCTGAATCAGATAAAAGCAATTCCCAGGCAGCCAAACCCAAACTGTGAGTAAACCTAGCTGTCTGCAATGGAAAAACAAAGGGGAGAGGCCAGAGATCAGAGCTGAAGTGATTTTAGTCTGATCTCTTATTGTGACTTATGATTTTACCATTTTGACTATTTATTTTGATCACATTCGTTGTTTGCCTTCTGACTTACACTGTTTCATGTTTATATTGGTCTGTCTTTGTGTAGCTATCAGTATTCTTTAGGGAATCTTTCTTACATGTATTCTTCCACTTCTCTCCGGCCTTGTGTCCCTTTCTTGCCCAATAGTTGGTATGTATGTCTGTTTTCCCTCTGGCTCTTCTAACTTCCTATTGACTCCCCCTTCCTCCATTATTTTCCTCTTTTATACCCCCATTTTAATCTAGGAACCAAGACTACATACTGCTGAATGGACAGATTGCAAGGCAGAGGGAAATAGGTTCCAGTGTGCTCATACACCTGTTTGTGGATGCTAGAATCAGGATATACACTCTGAACCACAGCTACCCTCTCAATTAAACCTCAAGACTGCAAAAAGTACAGATTGAAGCCTACACTCCAAACTCAAAAATGAACAAAGCCAGAAGACCCTCATAAGGATGAACAGGATATAACAAAAGAGAAATAAAAGCAACCCCGCCTTCCCCCAGAAACAGAATTAAAGAACGGGAGGGAAAGGGGGAGAGAGAGACAAATCTACAAAAATGAAGAAAAACCAAAAGAAGAGTATGCGTCTCTCCCAGACCCCGGGGAGGGCAGACACTGAGAAAACTGACTTCAGACTGCAAACAATGAAGAGCCCCCAGGATGAAGGGTCTCAAACTACAAACGTTGATATCAAGACAATAATGGAGAGATTAAAAAGAATTGAGGAGACACAAGAAGAAACTAGGAAGGAGCTGATATCTGAGATAACAGAAATAAAGAATACTGTGAATGAAATAAATAGCAAACTGATAAGCATGGAAAGCAGAATTACCCAAGCAGAAGAAAGAATCTCAGAGCTTGAGGACCAAAATATAGAACTAACCCAAACTCTTAAAAATACAGAAAACAAGCTCAAAAAGACAGAACGAAACCATCAAGAGATGAGCGATTTCTTCAAGAGACCAAACCTAAGAGTAATTGGCATATCTGAGGCAGAAAGAGACAGAGACCACACTAGAACAAACTTTCCATGAGATCATTCAAGAAAACTTCCCTTATCTAATAGCGATGCAGAAATTCAAACACAAGAGATTCAGAGAACCCCTGCAAGACAACAAATGAGAAGACCAGCTCCTAGACACATTATAATTCGCCTAAACAAAGTAGGCCTAAAAGAAAAAATCCTAAAGACAGCAAGACAAAAAGGCCAGATCACCTACGATGGAAGACCAATCAGAATAGCAGTAGATTTGTCTACAGAAACCCTACAGGTTAGGAGAGCTTGGAGCCCTATCTTCAAAGTCCTAAAAGATAAACAATTTCAACCAAGAATAACTTACCCGGCCAAGCTAACCTTCATCAGTGAGGGAGAATTAAAATCTTTCCCAGATATCCAATCCCTAAGATCTTATGCGCCACCAAACCACCTCTACATGAAACACTTAAGAAAGTACTAAACACAGAAGAAAAGGAAAAAAGAAAAATGTTCTTCAAAAGAGTACAGGGAAAAGTATAAAATATACATGAACCAACCCCCAAACCAAAAGAAAGACAAAAAAGAACCAAGTGGAAGAACAAAAAATCTATAAGAACTCTATGACAGGGATGAACTCTCACATTTCAATAATTAGCCTGAATGTGAATGAACTAAACGCACCACTGAAAAGACATAGAAT
>NW_007259552.1:8907-10468 GCF_000164805.1 Carlito syrichta | reverse complement strand
GTGCATTTGTATGGAAACAAACTTGAAAACCTTAAGGAAATGGAGGACTTTCTGACATCACACAACGTACCTAGGTTGGAACCAGAAGAAATTGAGACCCTAAATAGACCAATAACAATCAAGAAAATCCACTAAGTAATAAGAAAACTACCTACAAAAAAAAAGCCCTGGTCCAGATGGCTTTCCAGCAGATTCTACAAGACATTTAAGGAGGAGCTGATACCAATCCTACTGAAGGTATTCCAGGCAATTGAAAAAGATGGAACTCTCCCCAAATTATTTTACAAAGCCAACATCACATTGATACACAAGCCAAGTAAAGATACAACAAAGAAAGAGAACTACAGGCCAATATCTTGGATGAACATAGATGCTAAAATTCTCAACAAGATCCTAGCAAACAGGATTCAACAACACATCTCAAAAATCATCCATCATGACCAAGGAGGCTTCATTCCAGGGATGCAAGACTGGTTCAACATTTGTAAAACCATAAATGTAATTAAATACATCAACAGATATCAAAACAAAAACCACATGATTATATCATAGATGCAGAAAAAGCTTTTGATAAAATCCAGCACCCCTTCTTGATAAAAACCCTTGAACATCTAGGCATACAGTGAACATACCTCAAAATAGTAAAAACCATCTATGAGAAACCCACAGCCAGCATACTCCTAAAAGGACAAAAATTGGAACCATTTTCTCTGAAAACTGGAACAAGACAAGGATACCCACTCTCACCCCTCCTGTTCAACATAGTATTGGAAGTCCTGGCTCGAGCAATCAGAGAAGAGAAGGCAATCAGGGTTATCCAAATAGGAAAAGAGGAAGTCAAATTATCTCTCTTTGCAGACGATATGACTGTGTACCTTGAAAACCCAAGAGAATCTGTCAAAAACCTCCTTGATAAAGGCCTTTGGCAAAGTCTCAGGATACAAAATAAATGTGCAAAAAACAATGGAATGTCTTTACAACAATAGTTAACAAACAGAAACCCAAATAAAAAACACAATTCCATTCACAATAGCCACAAAAAGAAATAAATACCCTAGCATCTTCCTAACCAAAGATGTGAAAGACCTTTACAATGAAAACTACAAAACACTGCTCAAAGAAATCAAAGATGACACAAACAAGTGGAAAAATATCCCATGCTCATGGATTGGAAGAATCAACATTGTGAAGATGTCCATCTTACCTAAGGCAATCTACAAATTCAATGCAATACCCATCAAATTACCAGCAACATTCTTCTCAGACCTAGAAAAAACAACACAGGAATTCATATGGAAACACAAACGTCCAAGAATAGCCAGAACAATTCTCAGCAAAAAAAAAACAAAGCAGATGGTATCACATTACCAGACTTCAAACTCTACTATAAAGGTACAGTCATCAAAACAGCTTGGTATTGGCATAGGAACAGGCATATAGGTCAATGGAATAGAATTGAGATTCCAGAAGCAAAACCTCAATTTCTCAACCAACTCATCTTCTACAAAGCCTCCACCACCTACCACTGGGGAGAGGAGAACCTATTCAGTAAATGGTGCTG
>NW_007259552.1:8028-8599 GCF_000164805.1 Carlito syrichta | reverse complement strand
AGTATTAAACTGACAAGCTTCTGCAAAGCCAAAGAAACCATCAAGAGAGCAGGGAGACAGCCTACAGACTGGGAAAAATTATTTCAACACCAGGTCAGACAAAGGCTTAACATCTTTGATCTACAAGGAACTCAAACATGCTGAAAACAAACAAACAAACAAACCCATTATAAAATAAGCAAAAGATATGAACAGACACTTCACAAAGGAAGACATCCGGGCAGCCAACAGATATATGAAGAAATGTTTAACCTCACTAATCATCAGGGAGATACAAATCAAAACCACACTGAGATACCACCTAACTCCAGCCAGAATGGCTATTATCAACAACTCAAAAAATAACAGCTGCTGGAGAGGATGTGGCGAAAAGGGAACACTTCTACACTGTTGGTGGGAGTGTAAACTAGTGCAACCTCTGTGGAAAGCAGTGTGGCGATTCCTAGAAGCTTTAAATATCAACTTCCCATATGACCCCGCAATTCCCCTGGGAATAAATCCGGAAGAACTCAAATCACTCTATAAAAAAGATACCTGCACATGTATGTTTATTGCAGCATTGTTCACTGCA
>NW_007259552.1:5591-7723 GCF_000164805.1 Carlito syrichta | reverse complement strand
ATTTATATACCTAACCCTTAACTGTACCCCACAACATCATAATAAAAAATATTGATTATAGAAAAAAAGAAAATCAGGTCATAAATAAATAATGTGATTAATGGGATCTAAATATAAACTACTAAAATTATATTATAATTTCCTTTTTTTTTTTTTTGAGTTGGAGTCTCCCTCTATTGCCCAGGCTGGAATGCAGTGGCGTGCTCACAGTCACCGCAGCATTGACCTGCTGGTCTCAGGTAATTCTTCAACTCAGCCTTCCAAGTAGCCAGAACTATAAGCACATGCTACCACGCATGGCTAATTTTTTATTTTTTATTGTAGAGACGAGGTCTCACCAAGTTGTCCAGGCTGGTCTCGAATCTCTGGGCCCAAGCATCCACTCACCTCAGCCTCCCAAAGTGCTGGCAATACAGGTTGAGCCACTGAGCCCAGCCCGCCATTTTTATTTTTATAAAACAGTCTTCAATGGGTATTCCAGGGTTGGGTGCACTTCCTGGCATACTTCTCTAATTCTGTTTCTCTCACTCATATACAAGAAAACATATCAGAATGCGAGTGAGTGAGGGTGTCATTATGATAGGGATGACCTTGAATTAGTTCTATTTTATATTCCTTTAAAAAAACAAAGAAAATCCCTCTGAACCTTGACCCTCAATGTTGATAATGGTGATTGCTTAATACAAGCAGTTGGTAGTTCTTTACCAGTGTCACGACTCAATATTTATAGCTGTTGCTGTGTAAAACTTTTCTGTCAAAACTTAAGTGGTGGTAGCGCATGCCTGTAATTCCGGTTACTCGGAAGGCTGAGGAGGAAGGATCGCCGGAGCCCAGCAGGTCGAGGCTGCGGTGGCCAGAAGCGGCCACTGCCTTCCAGTCTGGGTGACAGAGTAAGACTCCAACTCAAAAAAAAAAAAAAAAAAAAAAAAAACCAACTTAAGTGGCTCACCATTTCATCTGAAACTTACTCCTTTCTAAGTTCCATCATTTCCCACAGTTTTTGAATGCCTACCTTGTGCAAGACAGGGGACCAAATGCTACAGATATATGTACTGTCTGTCACATTCACAGGTGCTGGGTGTTAGGACGTAAACATACCTTTTTAGAGGACACAGTTCAACCCATGAGAAGCAGTAAGGAAATGATGATGCAGTTACATAATTCTCCTTTGATACTATTCTCAAGAGCTCTGCTCACCTCTCACTCCCTTTCCTATAATCATGTCAACATCAGCCTTTCCTGATTCTTTTTGTCTTACACATTCCTACATCACCTTCAATGACTTTGTTACTTTGTTGTAGTCTTTTTTCTTTTTTTGATTTCAGTCAGGGTCTCCCTCTGTTGCCCAGGCTGGAGTGCAGTGGCACGATCATGGCTCAAGGCAGCCTCGAACTCCTGGGAGCCGGCCATCCTCCTGCCTCAGCCTCTGGAGTAGCGATAGGTGTGTGTCACCATGCCTGGCTAATTTCTTACTTTTTTGTAGAGATAAGGCCTCATTTTGTTGCCCAGGCTGGTCTTGAACTTCTGGGCTCAAGTGATCCTCCCCTCCTTTTTTTTTGAGACAGAGTCTTGCTATATCGCCCATGCTGAAGTGCAGAGGCCTGATCATAGCTCACTGTGGCTTTGAACACCTGGCTCGGGTGATCCCCCTGCCTCAGCCTCCCAAGAAGCTGGGATTACAGGTGTGCACCACCACATCAAGCTGATGAATATTTTAATTTTATCCTGAAATTATAGAATGGAAACAACTTTCTTTTAGCATTGCGAAGTCATTGCTTCCTTGTCATTCAGCTTCTAGTGTTGCTGCTGAAGTCCCACACTATCTGATTCCTGTTTCTTTGTATGCGACATTTTGGTTTCTAGCTGAAGCTTCTAAGGTATTATTCTTGGCATGAATTTTCTTGGTAATGTGCCTTAGTGCGAGCTTTTTCTTTTTCTTTTTAAACTCATATCCTAAGAAAGATAAGACGTTTCACTATTGCAACTAAGAAATAATAGGATGCTGTTAAAAGCAACATTCAGCCGGGCTCAGTGGCTCAGCGTGTAATCCCGCGCCTTTGGGAGGCTGAGGTGAGTGGATTGCCTGAGCCCGCGGGTTTCAAGACCCGCCTGGGGCAGCGAGACCTCATCTC
>NW_007259552.1:0-5182 GCF_000164805.1 Carlito syrichta | reverse complement strand
GGTGGCCAGAAGCAGCCACTGCACTCCAGTCTGGGCGACCGAGTGAGACTCCAACTCAAATAAATAAATAAATAAATAAATAAATAAATAAATAAATAAATAGGAGATAATTTCCCTAGGAGGTGAAAGGGAGAAAGGGAGAGGGGAGAAAGGGAGGGGTGTGCAGACGGGTGGGCACCCCCAAAAAGGAAAAGAGGCTCATTTCAGGAGAGGTTTAACATGCTAATGATGGGTGTTTTAGTGAGAGGACAGAGGAGATGGAGGGAAAGGAATCATAAATGGAGTACTATGATGTTTCGGAATTGAAAGACATGAGTGTTTCCTGCGAGAGGCTTTTCTCAAATGCCTGGTGATCCATGACGGGTCTTAAGAGTGAGCCACTAACAATTGGACTGAGAGCTTTGATAAAAGGGTTGAGCCTTGTGTGCTGGTTTGGATGACAACTAGGCAGGTGATTGGGCAAGATTAGCTATTTTGTTGCCATCTCTTTAAAGTTTGTACTTTGTAGCTGGTTATTTTTGGGCTGTCATTTTCTCCAGAGATTCCTTTAAACTGCTGCTGGGGGCGGTAGATGCTTGCTATGGCCAGCAGGGTGAGAGGGCTATGGAGTCCTGCTGTTAGTATGTGGACTTTGACTTAAGTACTTGTTTCCAGTAAGGAAGGGGACTTGCTCCTAGCCTCAGCTGAGTTTGGTATCTGAGTCTCGAGATTTGGAGATTTCTTTTCTCCACGGAGTACACTTGCTATCTTCTGTGGGGGCCAGAAGAGTATGGAGGTTGTGGGGGCGGGGAGTGTGGGTGTTCTCTCCAAAGAGGTCCCACATGTCTCAGGCTGTCAGCCCCACTCCCACACTTTCTCCTACCAGGCGACTCTATGCTCGTAATTTCTGAACCTTTCAGGGATTCTGCTGAGACAATCTGCCTACTTGTTGGCCCTTGCTTCTTCCGGATTTCTTAGCAGGACAGAGAAAGCCAAAACTTCAGATAGCTGTCATTTCTCTGTTTTTGACAGCTCTTTTCTACTGTCATATTAATTATTTCCTATCCTCTTTATCCTGTGAATTTATTACTTTTATGCTTTTAGTGAGGCTTCATGAAGAAATAGAGATGTATGACCCTAACTTTAAATAATTCATTCGGACATCTGAATGGTATGTATGCCATTCAAATGACCAATGACCCAGGGCTTCTCTTGCTGTTAGAGATCCAGTAATGCACAAAACAGACCAATGTTTCTTCTACCATGGAGCTTAAGCACTAGTAGTAGAGATAGATCAATTAAGACAAGAATAAATATAGAACATTAGACAGGACTTAAGGAGAACAATTCAAAAGGGACATGGGATAGGAAATATTGTGTGGAAAGTCATCATCTTTTTAGGTAGAGGACTCCATGGAAGGCCACGGGAAACTTCACTGAGAAGGAGGCAGTTGAGTAAAGACCTTAAAAGGTGAGGGAGCTGATCATGAGGATATTGGGGAAAGAACATTCCAGGCCAAGGGAGGGGCCAGTACAAAGACCCTAGGGGAGCAGTGTGTCCAGCGCATTTGAAGAACAGCAGGGAGGGCCGTTGTGTCTGGATCATGCTGCAAGGTCCAGCTTTTCTGCTGAATTAAGTGGCAGGGTTTTGAGTAGAGCCTGATATGCTAACTAACCTTGTTAATAACAGAGCCACTGAGGTTACTTTTTTTTTTTTGAGTCAGAGTCTTACTCTGTCGCCCAGGCTGGAGTGCAGGGGCACGCTCACAGCCTCAACCTGCTGGGCTCAGGTAATCCTTCCGCCTCAGCCTTCCAAGTAGCTGGAACTACAGGCACTCGCCACACCATCTGACTAATTTTTCAATTTATTGTAGAGACAAGGTCTCACCAAGTGCCCAGGCTGGTCTCAAACCCCTGGACTCAGACAATACTCTCGGTTCAGCCTCCCAAAGTGTTGGGATTACAGACTTGAGCCACCACACCTGGCTGAGGCTGCTTATTGAGAAGAGTTTACAGGGAGGTAAGGGCTGAGGCAGGGAGCCCAGTTAGGAGGCTGTTGCAGTATTCCAAAACCACGGGGAACAGTGAGTGTTTGGATTCTGGATTTACCAGTGAAGTGGGATGTGGGAAGTGAGGGAGAGAAATAACCAAGATATTTTAAGGCCCTGACTCCTGTGGGCTTCTGAAACTAGAGCATTTCGGTTGCGCTGTCAGTGGTGTCCAGGCTGTTTACTTTGCTAAAGAATAGCCCTAGAGGGCAACCCCTTTGGGTCCCCTCCCACCATGGGAGCTTTTCTGACCTTTCAATAAATCTTATTTTCAAAAAAAAAAAGAATAGCCCTAGAACTATTTTAGGTAATTTTGCTTTGCAAACCATAACCATAACTCTTCTTTTTTAAAGCTCTTCACAGAATAGGTAGTCTGGCAATGGATGAAGTTTTCCAGAAACGCTTCCAGGTAGAATGTTAACTCTGAATGTAATTCATGTCTTTGTTTTGGTTCACAGATCGGCAACTATCACTCGCAGGCCATATCTGGCCCGCCACCTCTTTTTATATGACTTGTGAGCTAAGAATGGTTTTTACATTTTTAAATTATTGAAGAAAATGAAGAAAGTAACATTTCATGATGTGCAAAGCATCTGAAATTCAGATGTCAGCAGCCACAGCTAAGGGTTTAGTGCACCGCGGCCACGTTTACTTGTTCAGGTGTTGTCTGTGGCTGCCACAGCAGAGCTGAGTAGTTGCTTAACATTTTCACTCACTGGCCCTTTGTGGAAAACCATTGCTGACCTCTGTGTTAGCTCATTGCCTCTTGAGGATGAGAACGCACAGCAGCCTCATTGATACCAGAGGGGCTTTAACATGTGAGTCTTGTTTCTTTTCCTTTCTGATGACTTTATGATTAGCCTGTCCCATATGGTCTACTTTGTAGTTCATTTCGACATTCCTCATACTTGCCTCGAGGGCAGATCCCAGGAGTTAGCATGTTCTCATCAAACTCTTCCTTCTGTTCCTGCTTACCTGTGGGAACAAAAATAGCCGCTGACATATATTGGCCTCACATTTGGCTTGAACTTGCACTTATAAAGTTTCTAAGACATGATAGAGTAGGTCAACCCTTCAGCACATTTCCTTGCCCCTTTTGCAGAAGCTGGCATTATGCAAAAAACTATTGTGATTGCTATCTTTTTTTTTTTTTTGAGTGAGATTCTCACTTTGTCACCCAGGTTGGAGTGCAGTGGCACACTCATGGCCATTGCAGCCTCAACCTGCTGGACTCAGGCAATCCTTCTGCCTCAGCCTTTCAAGTAGCTGAAACTACAGGTGCAAGCCACCGCACCTGGCTAATCTTTTGATATATTGTAGAGACGAGGTCTCACCATGTTACCCAGGCTGGTCTTGAACCCTGGGCTCAGGCAGTTCTCTTGCCTCTGCCTCCCAAAATGCTGGGATTACAGGCACGAATGTCTACTTTTCTTCCTTAAAATTTTATGGTTTCATTTTTTAATAATTAGATTTATGGAGTGTTGGAGTTCTTATCTTTATATGTACTCCTACCTGCTTTCTTTTCAGTTGATAGTTGGGAACCCAGGAGTATGTTAGATTAATCAGATGTTTTGTGTTTTAAGTTCTCCTGTGTCTTCATAGCTGGATCATAGTTGGGGGGAAGATTGCATTTTGTGCTCACCTTGGTTGCATAGGCTATTTGGCTTTTTTCCCTCTTCATGGTCCTGTGATCAGATATTGCTGGTGAATTCAAAGAGCTGTTGCAGGTACTGATGCCATATGTATTAAACCCATCTGAGTTAATGGAAAAGGAGATCAATGGCTCAAAAGTCATCTGTCAGGGACCGCTTGAGTACTTTAAGAGAAATACAGGTTTTAATTATTAAAATGTTTGATCTTTGGTAAAAGTGATCTAGGTTGTAAACCAATTTGAATTTCTTTTTTTTTTTCTGAGTTGGAGTCTCACTCGGTTGCCCAGACTGGAGTGCAGTGGCTGCTCCCGGCCACCGCAGCCTCGACCTGCTGGGCTCCGGTGATCCTTCCGCCTCAGTCTTCCAAGTAATTGGAACTACAGGCACATGACACCATGCCCAGATACTTTTTAAAACAATTTATTGTAGAGACGAGGTCTCGCCAAGTTGCCCAGGCAGGTCTCGAACCCGCGGGCTCAGGCAATCCACTCACCTCAGCCTCCCAAAGGCACGGGATTACAGGCTGAGCCCCCGAGGCCGGTTTGAATTTCAATCTTTTGAAACTTCGAAGAAAGTTTCCTGGGGGAGATGAAGAGAGGCCTTTTCAGAGACCTCAGTGTCCTTCCAGGAGTGGACCACTTGGTGGCAGTATCGGGCTAAGAACAAGTGGATGTTCTTTGTGCTCTCTTAGAGGAGTAATGACTGTGGCTGAAGGAAGACTGTTCCTTGAGGAAGATGGTGTGGCAGGAGGTGGCTAGGAAGTTGCCGTGAGGAGGAGGAGATGGCACCTAGAGGTGACACGTCTACCTCAAAGCAGATGACCACTCTGCCCAAGGTAGTGGCCAAGCCAGTGCATGGGAATTGGACGGGAGCCCTAGCCTTCAGAGGCGTCTGCTGCTTGAGAGCATTTTCAGTGAACTCAAAATGCTAACACGCACTCAGAGGTGTGTTGCATTTTTGCCAATTCCTGGTTGTTGATCTAGGTCTTTGGGAACATGCAGTTGTATGGTTACTGTTTCCAGAAATCAAAATATGAATAATAAATGACATCATCGTATCTCTTTATATTTTTTCATTATCGTATCTATTTATATTTTAAGGCATATACCAAATTTGACCAAGGAGAAGATCTGCCTCGGCCCAAGCCCGTGCTTCAGGTGAGTGGTTTTTCAACATCTAAATGTTATCCTTACTTCCTTGATAGACCCATATTCCATGAGCAGAGTACTTTAGGGAGAGAAAACGTGACCGCTCTCCCTTTTCAGCATGCTGTAGGCTGTGGATTTTTAGCACGTTGTACAGCAGTGTGGCTGCCTTCTGGTTTTCCTGTGTGTTTTCATGGGGGTGCAGTTAACACAGAATGGCCTCTGCTCCCTGGACCTGAACCTCCCACCAGCACTCCTTGGACAACACTTTTATTACAGCCAGTGAAGCGTACCTGCTCTGTTAGACCTGCCATTTCCTGTCATCTCTTTACTTTAGTAGAACGCGTTCTGACGGATC
>NW_007259551.1:3658-9444 GCF_000164805.1 Carlito syrichta | reverse complement strand
GGACTGGATTATGACTGAAGATGTTCATAAGAAACTAACGGAATTGTAGGTCCAGATCCTCGATTACAATTATCAAAAGGACCTGAAACATCTTGGGAATGTGTAATGAGAGATTTTAGGTATCAACGCAGCAAGTAGCTCTGCAAAATGTAGGGAACTGCGAGCCCAGACTCCTCATTAAACCTTATCAAGGGGCCTTATAGATTTTTGCGATGGAGGACTCCCTCAACCAGGATTCCCTTCTCGTTCTCTGTAAGATGCTCTGATTTTCCCTGGCATCTGGATTCCAAAATTCTGCATAAAAATAGACAAATGCCTAGCTGTTTTCCAGGGACGTGGAATCCGTGATTTTGACTACCTTTAAAAATATGTACAACATACTCAGTAACCGCAAAACCCAGGCCCAAATCCAGTGATGCAAAAGCGGAAGTTTAGGATTAAAGGGTACATCTTAAGTCAAGAGTTACATACAAATATGCCGAGATGGTTCTTGTGGAATTGGAACCCAAGATTCCTGGTTTCCTTTTCAAAAGACACCATAAAAATATGGCGACATAGAAGCCCAGATTGCTGATTAAACCTTATCAAGAGACCTTTTAGATTTAGGCGATTGAGAACTCCAAGAACCGAATTCCCTTTCTGTTCTCAGCAAGATGCCCTGATTTTCCCTGTCTATGTGGATACCAAAACTCTGTATACAAAAATGCAGATGCCCAGATGTTTCCTAGGGACGTGGAATCCATGATTCCTGGTTACAATTTAATAATACGTACTAACTATTTGGCAACTGCAAAATCCTCGGCCCCACTCCAAATAAAAATACAAACGGAAATTAAATGATTACCAGGTTCATCTTAAGACCAGAGTTACATCCAAATACAGTAAGAAGATACTTTTGTTCCAGAATCCTGGGCTAAGTTGTCCCGAGGAACCTAATGGACTTATACTATCAGATAACCGTTTACAACACTTAAGAGGACAGGAATGTTGCTGGAGTCCTGAAATGACTGATTCAGAATAACCACAAGCCAAATATCTCCAAAACATGTGACGAGCTCGAAGCGCTGATTCTTGTTTATCCCATAGCAAGACACCCTGAGAATTTTTTTGGGGGATTGGGGACTAGTGTATCACAGATTCCTTATTCTTCTTTAGCAAGGGGCCATGTCGTGTCCTGTATATGAGGACTCATTTTTCCCAGAAACCTGTTTGGAAACCCTGATTCTTGTTTAGTCCTTAGCAATATGTCATGTAGATATTGTGACGGAGGAAGAGTGGAAAACAGGATTCTTATTTCTCCTTAGCAAGAGATCGTGTAGGTTCTGTATATGAGGACTGCTTTTACTTATGTTGCAGATTCTAATCCCTGATTCTTGTTTAGCCCACAGCCGATGGCCTGTTGATTTTTAGGACTGAGGACTGCTATAACCCCAATTCTTTTTCTTCCTTGGCAATTGGCTGTGTATTTTCCTGTATATTAGGAGTATCTGTACATAGATCCTGCTTCGAAAATCTGATTCTTTTTTAGCCCTTTCCAAGATGCCCTGTAGACTTTTGGGATTGAGGACTCATGTAACCCAGATTCCTTATTCGTTCTTAGCAAAAGGTCATGTAGTTGTCTGTATATAAGCACTCCATTTCGCCAGATTCATGCTTGAAAACACCCTTATTCGTGTTTAGTCCATAGCAAGACGACCTGAAGTTTTTTTCGGATTGAGGACATGAGTAACGCAGATTCCGTATTATTAGATAGCAACAGGCAGTGAAGTTTTTTCTATGTGAGAACTCCCATTACCTAGATTCCAAATTCAAACACTTGATTCATGGTTATCTCTTAGGAAGTCGGCCTGTAGTTTTGGGGATTGAGGACTCATGTAACCAAGGATCCTTATACTTACTTAGCAATATGACGTGTAGTTTGATGTATATGAAGACTCCCATTACCCAGCTTCCTGCTTCACTCTGCAGGATGCCAAGACAGTTCCTGGTGACCGAGAATTCCAGTTATTTGTATATCAAGAGAAAGACGCCCATAATGTACTTTGGGAACTGGAATCCAAGATTCCTGAATCGCCCTTACAAGACCTACCCAAATTGTGGAAATTTTCTAAATCTAACATCCCAATTCCGACCTGCCTGCCCACAATAATTTCCTGTAGTTTGAGGTCACCCTAATCGAGGGATTTTGCACCAATATGCCTTTTGATTCTGCGAAACAAAATTTTTGTAGTAGATGTTCCTAGGACACAAAAGGATTTGGAGGGCCAGATCCTTGATTACAACTAAAAGGAGGACCAGAAAGTTCCTGTGGATCTGTAATGACAGATTTAGCATATCCACGGAGCAAGTAGTTCTGAAAAATGTAGGGAACCAGAATCCAAGACTGGTGATTAAACCTTATCAAGAGGCCCTGTAGATTCCTGTTATTGGGAGCTCCTAGAACCTTCCGGATCTTTATAGTTCTCAGCAAGATGCCCTGATTTCCCTTTCGATGTGGATTCCAAACTATGTATACAAAAAGACAGATGCTCAGAAGTTTCCTAGGGACGTGGAATCCATGAATCCTGGTTACCTTTAAAAATACGTACTAAATATTTGGCAACTACAAAACCTTTGTCTCCTCTCAAAATAAAGAGAGAAACGGAAGGTGAAGGATTACAGTGTTCACCTTAAGACCAGAGTTACAACCAAATACGGAAAGAAGATTCTTTTTGTCCTGGAATCTGGCCTTGGGTGTTCCGTGGAACCTAACGCACTTGGAGTGCCTGATACCTGTTTACAACTTTCAAGAGGACCAGAATGTTGCTGGATTCCTGAAATGACTGATTCGCAATATCCGCATGCTATATTGCTCCAAAACTTTTGGGGAGCTTGACGCCCTGTTTCTTGTTTGTTTCATAAAAGACACCCTGGGAATTTCATGGATTGAGTACTCATACAACAAAGATTCCTTATTCTTCCTTAGTTAGAGGCCGTGTAGTGTCTTGTATATGAAGACTCTCTTTCCCCAGATTCCTGTTTCAAAACTCTGATTTGTTTTGCCCTTAGTAAGACGCCATGTAGATTTTTTGATAGAGGTACCGTGGAAAACAGATTTCTTCTTTATTCTTAGCAAGAGGCCCTGTAGTTTCCTGTTTATGAGGACTGCTATTACCCACATTCATGCCTCGAATCCCTGATTCTTCTTTAGCCGTCAGCAAGATGTCCTGTAGACTTTCAGGACTGAGGAATAATATAACCCAGATTCCTTATTTTTAGCAACAGCTGTGCACTTGCCTGTATATGAGTACTCCATTTCCCAGATACATGCGTCAAACCCTGATGCTTGTTTAAACTTTAGGAAGACGCCGTGCCGTTTTTTGGGGATTGATAGAACACATGTCACCCAGATTCCATATTTTTTTCTAGGAAAAGTTCCTGTAGTTGCCTTATGAAGAGATCTTGTAAATTTAGGCGATTGAGAACTCCAAGAACCGGATTCCCTTTCAGTTCTCAACAAGATGCCCTTATTTTCCCTATGTGGATTCCAAAACTGTATACAAAAATGCAGATGCCCAGATGTTTCCTAGGGACCTGGAATCCATGATTCCTGGTTACATTTTAATAATTCTTGCTAAATATTTGGCAACTGCAAAACAATCGGCCCTGCTCCAAATAAAATACAAACGTAAATATAAGGATTATCACGTTCATCTTATGACCAGAGTTATATCAAAATACGGCAAGAAGATAATTTTGTTCCGGGAATCTGGCCTTAGTTGTCCCAAGGAACCTAAGGACTTGTACTACCAGATACCCATTTATAACTCTCGAGAGGACCAGAATGTTGCTGGAGTACTGAAATGACTGATTCATAATACCCACAAGTCAAATATCTCCGAAAAATGAGAGCAGCTCAAAGCCCTAATTCTTATTTATCCCAAAGCAAGACTCCCTGAGAATTTTTCGGATTGGGAATTGGGTATCACAGATTCCTTATTTTTCCTTAGCGAGGTGCCATGTAGTGTCCTGTATATGAGGACTCCCTCTCCCCAGAATCCTGTTTGGAAACCCTGATTCTTTTTAGCCCTTAGCAAGATGTCATGTAGATATTGTGATGGAGGAATCGTGTAAAACAGGTTTCTTTTTTCTCCTTAGCTAGAGATCGTGTAGATTCTGTATATGAAGACTGCTATTACCTGTGTTCTAGCTTCTAAACCTGATTCTTTCTTAGACCACAGCAGATGGCCTGTTGATTTTTAGGACTGAGGACTGCTATAACCCTGATTCTTTTTCTTCCTTGGCAAGGGGCCGTGTATTTTCCTGTATATTAGGACTCTCATTATGTAGATCCAACTTCGAAACTCTGATTCTTTTTTAGCCCATTTCAAGATGCCATGTCAATTTTTGGGTTTGAGGACTCGTGTAACCCTGATTCCTTATTCTTTCTTAGCAAAAGGTCATGTAGTTGCCTGTATATAAGGACCCCATTTCCTTATTCATGCTTAAAACACCCTGATTCGTGTTTAGCCCGTAGCAAGACGACCTGATGTTTTTAAGGGATTCACGACACGAGTAATGCAGATTCCTTATTCTTACTTAGCAATAGACAGTGAGGTTTCCGGTATATGAGGACTCCCATTACCCTGATTCCTACTTCAAAAACCTAATTCGTGGTTACCTCTTAGGAAGACAGCGTGTAGTTTTTGGATTCAGGACTCATGTAACCAAGATTCCTTATTCTTCCTTAGCAATATGACGTGAAGGTTCCTGTATATGATGACTCCCATTACCAAAATTTCTGCTTCACTCTGCAGGATGCCAAGACAGATCCTGGTGACCGAGAATTCCAGATGTTTAGATATCAAGAGAAAGACGCCCATAATGTGCTTTGGGAACTGGAATCCAAGATTCCTGGTACCCCTTCACAAGATCTCCCCAAAATGTGGAATCTTCCAAACCCAACATCCTATTCCGCCCTGCCCTCTCACAAGAATTTTCTGTAGCTTGAGATCACCTGAATCGAGGAATTTTGTACCAATATATCTTTGGTTCTGGGGAATAAGATTATGGTCATAGATGTTCCTAGGAAACAAAAGGAATTGTAGGGCAAGATCCTTGATTACAACTAACAAGAGGACCAGAATGTTCATGAGGATCTGTAATGACAGACTTAGCGTATCCCTGGAGCAAGTTGCTCTGAAAAATGTAGGGACCCAGAAGCCCAGATTGCTGATTAAACCTTATCAAGAGGACCTGTAGATTCCGTTTAATGAGAACGCCTGGAACCGGATTTCCTTTTCTTTCTAAGCAAGATGTCCTGATTTTCCCTGTCGATGAGGATTCCAAACCCTGTATACAGAAAGACCGATGCCCAGAAGTTTCCTAGGGATGTGTAATCCGAGATTCCTGGTTACCTTTTAAAATATGTACTAAACTTTTGGCAACTAGAAAACCCTTGTTCCCTCTCAAAATAAAAAGAGAAACGGAATTTGAAGGATTACATGGTACAACTTAAGAGCAGAGTTAAATCCAAATATGGCAAGAAGATTCTTTTTGTCCTGGAACCTGGCTTTAGTTATTCTAAGGAACCTAATGGACTTGGAGTGCCTGATACCCGTTTACAACTTTCAAGAGGATCAGAATGTTGGTCAAGTCCGGAAATACACATATTTTTAATATCCGCATGATAAAGAAAGAGTGCCATAAATTTCTTGTGGAATTGAAACCCAAGAATCCTGGTTCCCTTTTCAAAAGACACCCTAAAAATATGGCGACATAAAAGCCCAGAATGCTTATTAAACCTG
>NW_007259551.1:1899-3192 GCF_000164805.1 Carlito syrichta | reverse complement strand
TTCCCTGTATATAAGAATTCCATTTCCCCAGATTTATGCTCGGAAAAACCTGATGTGTGTTTAGCCCATAACAAGACGACCTGACGTTTTTTGGGGATTGAGGACACGAGTACAGGAGATTTCTTATTCTTACTAAGCAATAGGCAGTGAAGTTTCCTGTATGTGAGAACTCCCGTTACTCAGATTCCTACTTCAAAACCAGATTCGTGGTTACCACTTAGGAAGAAGGCCTGTAGTATTTGGGATTGAGGACTCATGTAACCAAGATTCCTTATACTTCCTTAGCAATATGACGTGTAGTTTCCTGTATATGACGACTCCCATTACCCAGCTTCCTGTTCACTCTGCAGGATGCTGAGACAGTTCCTGATGACCAATAATTCCACTTGTTTGGATATCAAGAGAAAGACGCACACAATGTTCTTTGGGAACTGGAATCCAAGATTCCTTGTTCCCCTTACAAGACCTCCCCAAAATGTGGAATCTTCAAAACCCAACATCCCAATTCCGACCTGACCGCCCACAAGAATTTCATGTAGTTTGAAGTCACCTGAATCGAGGGATTCTGTACCAATATGCCTTTTGATTCTAGGTAACATGATTATGGTGGTATATGTTCTTAGGACACAAAAGGATTTGTAGGGACAGATCCTTGATTACAAGTAACAAGAGGACCAAAAAGTTCCTATAGTTCTTTAATGACAGATTTAGCACATCCACGGAGCAAGTAGCTCTGAAACTTGTAGGGACCCAGAAGCTGAGATTACTGACAAATCCTTATAAAGAGGTTCTGTAGATTCCGGTTAATGAGAACCCCTAGAACCGTATTTCCTTTTCCTTCTCAGCAAGATTCCCTGATTTTCCCTGTCAATGTGGATTCCAAACGCTGCATATAAAAAACAGATGCCCAGAAGTTTCCTAGGGCCGTGGAATCCATGATTCCTGGTTACCTGTAAAAATACGTACTTAACATTTGGCAACTGCAAAACCCTTGTCCCCTCTAAAAATACAAAGAGAAACGGAAGGTGAAGGATTACAGGGTTCACCTTAAGACTAGAGTTACACTCAAAAATGGCAAGAAGATTCTTTTTGTCCTGGAATCTGGCCTTAGGTATTCCAAGGAACCTAACGGACTTGGAGTGCCCGATACGCATTTACAAGTTTCACGAAGACCAATGTTCCTGGATTCCTGAAATGACTGATTCGTAATATACGCATACTAAATTGCTCCGAAACATTTGGAGAGCTCGAAGTCCTGTTT
This sequence comes from Carlito syrichta, assembly GCF_000164805.1. Lineage (NCBI taxonomy): Eukaryota > Metazoa > Chordata > Mammalia > Primates > Tarsiidae > Carlito > Carlito syrichta. The sequence continues at coordinate 1,931 of NW_007259551.1, read as the reverse complement.
CTTGTTTGTCCCATAGCAGACACCCTGGACAT
>NW_007259551.1:0-784 GCF_000164805.1 Carlito syrichta | reverse complement strand
CGATAACCAAGTTCATCTTTAGACCAGAGTTACATCCAAATACGGCCAGAAGATATATTTGTTCCGGGAATCTGTCCTTAGTTGTCCCGAGGAACCTAAGGTACTTGTACTACCAGATACCCGTTTACAACTCTCAAGTGGACCAGAATGTTGCTGGAGTCCTGAAATGACTGATTCATAATACCCACAAGCCAAATATCTCCAAAACATGAGACGAGCTTGAAGTACTGATTATTGTTTATCCCGAAGCAAGACACCCTGATAATTTTTCGGATGGGGGACTAGTGTATCACAGATTCCTTATTCTTCCTAAACGAGGGGACGTGTAGGGTCCTGTATATGAGGACTCCCTTTCCCCAGAATCCTGTTTCAAAACCCTGATTCTTGTTTAGCCTTAGCAAGATGATATGCAGATATTGTGACAGAGGAACCGTGTAAAACAGGTTTCTTATTTCTCCTTAGCAAGAGATCGTGTTGATTTTGTATATGAGGACTGCTATTACCTAAGTTGCAGATTCTTAATCCTGATTCTTGTTTAGCCCACATCAGATGGCCTGTTTATTTTTAGGACTCAGGACTGCTATAATCCCGATTCTTTTTCTTCCTTTGAAAGGGGTCGTGTAATTTCCTGTATATTAGGACTCTCATTACATAGATCCTGCTTCGAAACTCTGATTTTTTTTCGGCCTTTCCAAGATGCCCTGCTGATTTTTGGGATTGAGGACTCGTGTAACGCAGATTCCTTATTCTTTTGTAGCTAAAGGTCAAGTAGTTGCCTGAATAT